>NW_027040137.1:107974-168674 GCF_034236695.1 Oncorhynchus nerka
CCACCCAGGGTAAGCCGACAAGAAACAGCGAAGCCCATTTCAGTGTTTTTAAAACTCCCTGTGGGGAGCATGAAGCGGTGGGACCATGATTGGATCCATCTTCTGCATGAATCGCCGTTAGTTTTATTGGCATTATGTGCCTCTTTCGGTGGTACTCACTTGGGGATATAGATGTGAGGGAGACTCTGTGGGCATTCCTAACATTTTCCTACCGACTCCCTCCTTTGTATTGTAGCTTCAGTAGTATATGTGAAAGATTGTCACGTCCTGGCACGCCAGAAGTTGCTCATATTCTAATATTTCCCAATGCCCAGAGTTGCTAGCATTTGTCGAAAGTCAGTTGTGGGTCCATTCAAACCTGCTGCCCACCCTCCCACCTGTGGATCATGCTGTCGCCAGCTTGGTGGACCTCCATCGTGCGATTCCAGCGTGAACGTGAACAGACCGATGAACTTCTCTGAGTTATGCGTACTCATCTATCAGTGCCATTTTGTAATGGATATATCCAAAGAAATGGCTATATAATCCAAGGTAAAACAAACAAAAATGTAGATCGCTTTCTGTCATTTCAGCTGCTTTGATGGGGATTGTGTGATAGATTTTAGTTGCTTGGCTAGCAAAGGAAAGAAAGCCTGCATAGGTACAGTGCATTCGAAAGTTTTTAGGCTCCCTTACTTTTTTCCACATTTTGTTACGTTACAGACTTATACTAAAATGGATGAAATAAAATAAAATCTATCTTCACACAAATACCCCATAATGACAAAGCGATAACATATAGTTTTTATTAATAAAACAAACATTTAAAAAATACCTCATAATTCCCAGCAAATATTGCTTAATTAATGGACAAGTGAATTTCTGATTTTCAATAGGTTCTGAGAGCGATAAATGCCAAAGTCAGCCAGCACCCTTAGTATTCCACTCATTAGGTTTCCGTAGTGTAGTTATCGCTCCGGCCTACACACGCCTGTAAGGTCCTGTAACTGAAACTTCCATAGGATACATTTTGGGCGAACTGCAATAGTGAAAGTCTAGTTCACTTGGGGCTCCGGGTCCCAACTTCGAATTCATGCTCTTCCTTCACCTCTGTGAAGCTGGTATCTCAGACTTGCCTTTTTTAGTCACAGGAACGACTCTGGGCATGTGTGGCTAGCTTGGGCGCTCTGAATACATTCCTGCTAACGTGTGGTCTGGAGGTCCATAATAATCTCAAATAGCTTACCACCCAGTGTGTCTAATAAGAAACACAAGCTCCTTATTTTCAGCAGTTAAAATCCTCTGTGGGGAACGATATAAAGGTGTGAAATGATTGATCCATTTTCCTGTATGACCGCAGTGGTTTTAATGGGTATTGGTGGCTCTTCTGTGGTACTCACTTGGGGAGGTTATGTGAGAGTGGGACTTGTGGCCCTGTCCACATTTTCCACTTACTTCCTCTTTTGTATTGTGGTTTCAGTAGTGTAGTGGTTATCACTGCTTCGCCTCACACGCCAAAGGTCATATTCAATATTTCCCAATGCCCAGAGGCTAGCATTTGGTTTGAAACAGTTGTGGCTTATCTAAACCTGTTGTCTACCTTCCGACCAGGGATCAATGTTGCCGTTGGGGGACCTCCACTGCGCTTATCTGTATGAATGTGAACAGACTGAAAGCTTCTCTGAGCCAGGCAAATTCATTTATCAGGGTCATTGTAATGGATATATCCAAAGAAATGGCAATATAATCCAAGGTAAAACAACAAAAATGTAGATCGCTTTCTGTCATTTCAGCTGCTTGATGATTGTGTGATAGATTTAGTTGGCTGGCTAGCAAAAGGAAAAGAAGCTAGCCTGCATAGGTACAGTGCATTCGGAAAGCTTGAAGGCCCCTTACTTTTTCCACATTTGTTACGTTACAGACTTATACTAAAATGATGAAATAAAAATAAAATCTATCTACACACAATACCCCATAATGACAAAGCAAGATAACATATAGTTTTTATTAATAAAAACAAACATTTAAAATACCTCATAATTCCCGGCTTCTCAAGCCTTATTGCTTAATTAATGGACTAAGTAATTTCTGATTTTCAATAGGTTCTGAGAGCGGATAAATGCCCCACCCAGCCAAAGTCAGCCACACCCTTAGTATTCCACTCATTAGGTTTCGTAGTGTAGGGGTTATCACGTTCGCACACGCTTAAAGGTCCCCTGTTCAAACCGGGCGAAAACACATTTTAACAAATTGGACAGTAAAGCCTATTCACTTAGGGCTCGGTCCCAATTTCTGAATTCATGCTTTTTCCTTCGCACTTCTCAGTATTTTGGTATTCAGACTTACCTTTTTTAGTCGCAAGAACGCACTCTGCATGTGGCTAGCTTGGGCGCTCTGAATATATTCCTCCTACGTGTGGTCTGAGGTCCATAATGATTCAAATAGTTTACCACTCCAGGGTAAGCCGACAAGAAACACAGCCCTTATTTTAAGTGTTTTTTAAAATCCCCTGTGGGGAACATGAAGGGTGGAAAAATGATTGGAACCATTTTCCTGTTTGACCGCTTGTTTTTAATGGGTGCCATGGCTCTTTCTGTGGTACTCACCTTGGGATATTATGTGAGGTAGACTTGTGGGCATTCCTAATATTTTCCACGACTTCCTCTTTTTGTATTGTAGTTTCAGTAGTGTAGTGGTTATCACGTTCGCCTCACACGCGAAAGGTCATATTCAATATTTCCCAATGCCCAGAGGCTAGCATTTGGTTTGAAACAGTTGTGGTTTATCTAAACCTTGCTGTCTACCTCTCCGACCTGTGGATCAATGTTGCCGTTTTTGGGGACCTCCACCGTGCGATCTGTATGAATGTGAACAGACTGACAGCTTCTCTGAGCCAGGCAAATTCATTTATCAAGGATCATTGTAATGGATATATCCAAAGAAATGGCAATATAATCCAAGGTAAAACAAACAAAAATGTAGATTGTTTTCTGTCATTTCAGCTGCTTGATGTGATTGTGTGATAGGTTTAGTTGGCTGGCTAGCAAAGGAAAAGAATCTAGCCTGCATAGGTACAGTGCATTCGGAAAGTTTTCAGACCCCTTTACGTTTTTCCACATTTTGTTACATTACAGACTTATACTAAAATGGATGAAATAAAATAAAATCTATCTACACACAATACCCCATAATGACAAAGCGATAACATATAGTTTTTATTAATAAAACAAATATTTTAAAAATACCTCATAAAAATCCCAGCTTCTCAAGCCTTATTGCTTAATTAATGGACTAAGTCATTTCTGATTTTCAATAGGTTCTGAGAGCGATAAATGCCCCACCCAGCCAAAGTCAGCCACACCCTTAGAATTCCACTCATCAGGTTTCTGTAGTGTAGTGGTTATCATGCTCGCCTCACACGCGAAAGGTCCCCGGTTCTGAAACCGGGCGGAAACACATTTTAACAAATTGACAGTAAGCCTATTCACTTAGGGCTCGGTCCCAATTTCGAATTCATGCTTTTCCTTCGCACTTCTCAGTAGTTGGTATTCAGACTTACCTTTTTTAGTAGCGAAACGCACTCTGCATGTGTGGCTAGCTTGGGCGCTCTGAATACATTCCTGCTACGTGTGGTCTGAGGTCCATAATGATTCAAATAGTTTACCACTCCAGGGTAGCCGACAAGAAACACAGCCCTTATTTTCAGTGTTTTTAAAATCCCCTGTGGGGAACATGAAGGGTGGAAAATGATTGGATCCATTTTCCTGTTTGACCGCTAGTTTTTAATGGGTATTATGGCTCTTTCTGTGGTACTCACTTTGGGATATTATGTGAGGTAGACTTGTGGGCATTCCTAATATTTTCCACGACTTCCTCTTTTTGTATTGTAGTTTCAGTAGTGTAGTGGTTATCACGTTAGCCTCACACGCGAAAGGTCATATTCAATATTTCCCAATGCCCAGAGGCTAGCATTTGGTTTGAAACAGTTGTGGTTTATCTAAACCTTGCTGTCTACCTCTCCGACCTGTGGATCAATGTTGCCGTTTTTTGGGGACCTCCACCGTGCGATCTGTATGAATGTGAACAGACTGACAGCTTCTCTGAGCCAGGCAAATTCATTTATCAGTGTCATTGTAATGGATATATCCAAAGAAATGGCAATATAATCCAAGGTAAAACAAACAAAAATGTAGATCGTTTTCTGTCATTTCAGCTGCTTGATGTGATTGTGTGATAGATTTAGTTGGCTGGCTAGCAAAGGAAAAGAAGCTAGCCTGCATAGGTACAGTGCATTCGGAAAGTTTTTAGGCCCCTTACTTTTTTCCACATTTTGTTACGTTACAGACTTATACTAAAATGGATGAAATAAAATAAAATCTATCTACACACAATACCCCATAATGACAAAGCGATAACATATAGTTTTTATTAATAAAACAAACATTTAAAAAATACCTCATAATTCCCGGCTTCTCAAGCCTTATTGCTTAATTAATGGACTAAGTAATTTCTGATTTTCAATAGGTTCGGAGATTGAGAAATGCCCCACCCAGCCAAAGTCAGCCACACCCTTAGTATTCCATTCATCAGGTTTCTGTAGTGTAGTGGTAATCACGTTCGCCTCACACGCGAAAGGTCACCGGTTCGAGACTGGGTGGAAACACTTTTTAACAAATTGGACAGTCAGCCTAATCACTTAGGGCTCGGTCCCAATTTCGGAATTCATGCTTTTCCTTCGCACTTCTCAGTATTTGGTTTTCAGACTTACCTTTTTTGTCGCGAAACGCACTCTGCATGTGTGGCTAGCTTGGGCGCTCTGAATACATTCCTGCTACGTGTGGTCTGAGGTCCATAATGATTCAAATAGTTTACCACTCCAGGGTAAGCCGACAAGAAACACAGCCCTTATTTTCAGTGTTTTTAAAATCCCCTGTGGGGAACATGAAGGGTGGAAAAATGATTGGATCCATTTTCCTGTATGACCGCTAGTTTTTAATGGGTATTATGGCTCTTTCTGTGGTACTCACTTTGGGATATTATGTGAGGTAGACTTGTGGGCATTCCTAATATTTTCCACGACTTCCTCTTTTTGTATTGTAGTTTCAGTAGTGTAGTGGTTATCACGTTCGCCTCACACGCGAAAGGTCATATTCAATATTTCCCAATGCCCAGAGGCTAGCATTTGGTTTGAAACAGTTGTGGTTTATCTAAACCTTGCTGTCTACCTCTCCGACCTGTGGATCAATGTTGCCGTTTTTTGGGGGACCTCCACCGTGCGATCTGTATGAATGTGAACAGACTGAAAGCTTCTCTGAGCCAGGCAAATTCATTTATCAGGGTCATTGTAATGGATATATCCAAAGAAATGGCAATATAATCCAAGGTAAAACAAACAAAAATGTAGATCGTTTTCTGTCATTTCAGCTGCTTGATGTGATTGTGTGATAGATTTAGTTGGCTGGCTAGCAAAGGAAAAGAAGCTAGCCTGCATAGGTACAGTGCATTCGGAAAGTTTTCAGGCCCCTTACTTTTTTCCACATTTTGTTACGTTACAGACTTATACTAAAATGGATTAAATAAAATAAAATCTATCTACACACAATACCCCATAATGACAAAGCGATAACATATAGTTTTTATTAATAAAACAAACATTTAAAAATACCTCATAATCCCGGCTTCTCAAGCCTTATTGCTTAATTAATGGACTAAGTAATTTCTGATTTTCAATAGGTTCTGAGATTGATAAATGCCCCACCCAGCCAAAGTCAGCCACACCCTTAGTATTCCACTCATCAGGTTTCTGTAGTGTAGTGGTTATCACGTTCGCCTCACGCGAAAGGTCCCCGGTTCGAAACCGGGTGGAAACACATTTTAACAAATTGGACAGTAAGCCTATTCACTTAGGGCTCGGTCCCAATTTCGAATTCATGCTTTTCCTTCGCACTTCTCAGTATTTGGTTTTCAGACTTACATTTTTAGTCGCGTAACGCACTCTGCATGTGTGGCTAGCTTGGGCGCTCTGAATACATTCCTGCTACGTGTGGTCTGAGGTCCATAATGATTCAAATAGTTTACCACTCCAGGGTAAGCCGACAAGAAACACAGCCCTTATTTTAAGTGTTTTTAAAATCCCCTGTGGGGAACATGAAGGGTGGAAAATGATTGGATCCATTTTCCTGTTTGACCGCTAGTTTTTAATGGGTATTATGGCTCTTTCTGTGGTACTCACTTTGGGATATTATGTGAGGTAGACTTGTGGGCATTCCTAATATTTTCCACGACTTCCTCTTTTTGTATTGTAGTTTCAGTAGTGTAGTGGTTATCACGTTCGCCTCACACGCGAAAGGTCATATTCAATATTTCCCAATGCCCAGAGGCTAGCATTTGGTTTGAAACAGTTGTGGTTTATCTAAACCTTGCTGTCTACCTCTCCGACCTGTGGATCAATGTTGCCGTTTTTTTGGGGACCTCCACCGTGCGATCTGTATGAATGTGAACAGACTGAAAGCTTCTCTGAGCCAGGCAAATTCATTTATCAGGGTCATTGTAATGGATATATCCAAAGAAATGGCAATATAATCCAAGGTAAAACAAACAAAAATGTAGATCGTTTTCTGTCATTTCAGCTGCTTGATGTGATTGTGTGATAGATTTAGTTGGCTGGCTAGCAAAGGAAAAGAAGCTAGCCTGCATAGGTACAGTGCATTCTGAAAGTTTTCAGGCCCTTACTTTTTTCCACATTTTGTTACGTTACAGACTTATACTAAAATGGATGAAATAAAATAAAATCTATCTACACACAATACCCCATAATGACAAAGTGATAACATATAGTTTTTATTAATAAAACAAACATTTAAAAAATACCTCATAATTCCCGGCTTCTCAAGCCTTATTGCTTAATTAATGGACTAAGTAATTTCTGATTTTCAATAGGTTCTGAGAGCGATAAATGCCCCACCCAGCCAAAGTCAGCCACACCCTTAGTATTCCACTCATTAGGTTTCCGTAGTGTAGGGTTATCACGTTCGCCTCACACACGTGAAAGGTCCCGGTTCGAAACCGGGCGGAAACACATTTTAACAAATTGGACAGTAAAGCCTATTCACTTAGGGCTCGGTCCCATTTCGAATTCATGCTTTTCCTTCGCACTTCTCAGTAGTTGGTATTCAGACTTACCTTTTTTAGTCGCGAAACGCACTCTGCATGTGTGGCTAGCTTGGGCGCTCTGAATACATTCCTGCTACGTGTGGTCTGAGGTCCATAATGATTCAAATAGTTTACCACTCCAGGGTAAGCCGACAAGAAACACAGCCCTTATTTTCAGTGTTTTTAAAATCCCCTGTGGGGAACATGAAGGGTGGAAAAATGATTGGATCCATTTTCCTGTATGACCGCTAGTTTTTAATGGGTATTATGGCTCTTTCTGTGGTACTCACTTTGGGATATTATGTGAGGTAGACTTGTGGGCATTCCTAATATTTTCCACGACTTCCTCTTTTTGTATTGTAGTTTCAGTAGTGTAGTGGTTATCACGTTCGCCTCACACGCGAAAGGTCATATTCAATATTTCCCAATGCCCAGAGGCTAGCATTTGGTTTGAAACAGTTGTGGTTTATCTAAACCTTGCTGTCTACCTCTCCGACCTGTGGATCAATGTTGCCGTTTTTTGGGGGACCTCCACCGTGCGATCTGTATGAATGTGAACAGACTGACAGCTTCTCTGAGCCAGGCAAATTCATTTATCAGGGTCATTGTAATGGATATATCCAAAGAAATGGCAATATAATCCAAGGTAAAACAAACAAAAATGTAGATCGTTTTCTGTCATTTCAGCTGCTTGATGTGATTGTGTGATAGATTTAGTTGGCTGGCTAGCAAAGGAAAAGAAGCTAGCCTGCATAGGTACAGTGCATTCGGAAAGTTTTTAGGCCCCTTACTTTTTTCCACATTTTGTTACGTTACAGACTTATACTAAAATGGATGAAATAAAATAAAATCTATCTTCACACAATACCCCATAATGACAAAGCGATAACATATAGTTTTTATTAATAAAACAAACATTTAAAAAATACCTCATAATTCCCAGCTTCTCAAGCCGTATTGCTTAATTAATGGACTAAGTAATTTCTGATTTTCAATAGGTTCTGAGAGCGATAAATGCCAAAGTCAGCCACACCCTTAGTATTCCACTCATTAGGTTTCCGTAGTGTAGGGGTTATCACGTTCGCCTCACACGCGAAAGGTCCCCGGTTCGAAACCGGGCGGAAACACATTTTAACAAATTGGACAGTAAAGCCTATTCACTTAGGGCTCGGTCCCAATTTCGGAATTCATGCTTTTCCTTCGCACTTCTCAGTAGTTGGTATTCAGACTTACCTTTTTTAGTCGCGAAACGCACTCTGCATGTGTGGCTAGCTTGGGCGCTCTGAATACATTCCTGCTACGTGTGGTCTGAGGTCCATAATGATTCAAATAGTTTACCACTCCAGGGTAAGCCGACAAGAAACACAGCCCTTATTTTCAGTGTTTTTAAAATCCCCTGTGGGGAACATGAAGGGTGGAAAAATGATTGGATCCATTTTCCTGTATGACCGCTAGTTTTTAATGGGTATTATGGCTCTTTCTGTGGTACTCACTTTGGGATATTATGTGAGGTAGACTTGTGGGCATTCCTAATATTTTCCACGACTTCCTCTTTTTGTATTGTAGTTTCAGTAGTGTAGTGGTTATCACGTTCGCCTCACACGCGAAAGGTCATATTCAATATTTCCCAATGCCCAGAGGCTAGCATTTGGTTTGAAACAGTTGTGGTTTATCTAAACCTTGCTGTCTACCTCTCCGACCTGTGGATCAATGTTGCCGTTTTTGGGGACCTCCACCGTGCGATCTGTATGAATGTGAACAGACTGAAAGCTTCTCTGAGCCAGGCAAATTCATTTATCAGGGTCATTGTAATGGATATATCCAAAGAAATGGCAATATAATCCAAGGTAAAACAAACAAAAATGTAGATCGTTTTCTGTCATTTCAGCTGCTTGATGTGATTGTGTGATAGATTTAGTTGGCTGGCTAGCAAAGGAAAAGAAGCTAGCCTGCATAGGTACAGTGCATTCGGAAAGTTTTTAGGCCCCTTACTTTTTCCACATTTTGTTACGTTACAGACTTATACTAAAATGGATGAAATAAAATAAAATCTATCTACACACAATACCCCATAATGACAAAGCGATAACATATAGTTTTTATTAATAAAACAAATATTTTAAAATAACTCATAATTCCCGGCTTCTCAAGCCTTATTGCTTAATTAATGGACTAAGTAATTTCTGATTTTCAATAGGTTCTGAGATTGATAAATGCCCCACCCAGCCAAAGTCAGCCACACCCTTAGTATTCCACTCATTAGGTTTCCGTAGTGTAGGGGTTATCACGTTCGCCTCACACGCGAAAGGTCCCCGGTTCGAAACCGGGTAGAAACACATTTTAACAAATTGGACAGTCAGCCTATTCACTTAGGGCTCGGTCCCAATTTCGGAATTCATGCTTTTCCTTCGCACTTCTCAGTATTTGGTATTCAGACTTACCTTTTTTAGTCGCAAACGCACTCTGCATGTGTGGCTAGCTTGGGCGCTCTGAATACATTCCTGCTACGTGTGGTCTGAGGTCCATAATGATTCAAATAGTTTACCACTCCAGGGTAAGCAGACAAGAAACACAGCCCTTATTTTAAGTGTTTTTAAAATCCCCTGTGGGGAACATGAAGGGTGGAAAAATGATTGGAACCATTTTCCTGTTTGACCGCTAGTTTTTAATGGGTATTATGGCTCTTTCTGTGGTACTCACTTTGGGATATTATGTGAGGTAGACTTGTGGGCATTCCTAATATTTTCCACGACTTCCTCTTTTGTATTGTAGTTTCAGTAGTGTAGTGGTTATCACGTTCGCCTCACACGCGAAAGGTCATATTCAATATTTCCCAATGCCCAAAGGCTAGCATTTGGTTTGAAACAGTTGTGGTTTATCTAAACCTTGCTGTCTACCTCTCCGACCTGTGGATCAATGTTGCCGTTTTTGGGGGACCTCCATCGTGCGATCTGTATGAATGTGAACAGACTGACAGCTTCTCTGAGCCAGGCAAATTCATTTATCAGGGTCATTGTAATGGATATATCCAAAGAAATGGCAATATAATCCAAGGTAAAACAAACAAAAATGTAGATCGTTTTCTGTCATTTCAGCTGCTTGATGTGATTGTGTGATAGATTTAGTTGGCTGGCTAGCAAAGGAAAAGAAGCTAGCCTGCATAGGTACAGTGCATTCGGAAAGTTTTCAGGCCCCTTACTTTTTCCACATTTTGTTACGTTACAGACTTATACTAAAATGGATGAAATAAAATAAAATCTATCTACACACAATACCCCATAATGACAAAGCGATAACATATAGTTTTTATTAATAAAACAAATATTTAAAAATACCTCATAATTCCCGGCTTCTCAAGCCTTATTGCTTAATTAATGGACTAAGTAATTTCTGATTTTCAATAGGTTCTGAGAGCGATAAATGCCCCACCCAGCCAAAGTCAGCCACACCCTTAGTATTCCACTCATTAGGTTTCCGTAGTGTAGTGGTTATCACGTTCGCCCTAACACGCGAAAGGTCCCGGTTCGAAACCGGGCGGAAACACATTTTAACAAATTGGACAGTAAAGCCTATTCACTTAGGGCTCGGTCCCAATTTGAATTCATGCTTTTCCTTCGCACTTCTCAGTATTTGGTATTCAGACTTACCTTTTTAGTCGCGAAACGCACTCTGCATGTGTGGCTAGCTTGGGCGCTCTGAATACATTCCTGCTACGTGTGGTCTGAGGTCCATAATGATTCAAATAGTTTACCACTCCAGGGTAAGCCGACAAGAAACACAGCCCTTATTTTCAGTGTTTTTAAAATCCCCCTGTGGGGAACATGAAGGGTGGAAAAATGATTGGAACCATTTTCCTGTTTGACCGCTTAGTTTTTAATGGGTATTATGGCTCTTTCTGTGGTACTCACTTTGGGATATTATGTGAGGTAGACTTGTGGGCATTCCTAATATTTTCCACGACTTCCTCTTTTTGTATTGTAGTTTCAGTAGTGTAGTGGTTATCACGTTCGCCACACGCGAAAGGTCATATTCAATATTTCCCAATGCCCAGAGGCTAGCATTTGGTTTGAAACAGTTGTGGTTTATCTAAACCTTGCTGTCTACCTCTCCGACCTGTGGATCAATGTTGCCGTTTTTTGGGGGACCTCCATCGTGCGATCTGTATGAATGTGAACAGACTGACAGCTTCTCTGAGCCAGGCAAATTCATTTATCAGTGTCATTGTAATGGATATATCCAAAGAAATGGCTATATAATCCAAGGTAAAACAAACAAAAATGTAGATCGTTTTCTGTCATTTCAGCTGCTTGATGTGATTGTGTGGTAGATTTAGTTGGCTGGCTAGCAAAGGAAAAGAAGCTAGCCTGCATAGGTACAGTGCATTCGGAAAGTTTTCAGACCCCTTACTTTTTTCCACATTTTGTTACGTTACAGACTTATACTAAAATGGATGAAATAAAATAAAATCTATCTACACACAATACCCCATAATGACAAAGCGATAACATATAGTTTTTATTAATAAAACAAACATTTAAAAAATACCTCATAATTCCCGGCTTCTCAAGCCTTATTGCTTAATTAATGGACTAAGTAATTTCTGATTTTCAATAGGTTCTGAGAGCGATAAATGCCCCACCCAGCCAAAGTCAGCCACACCCTTAGTATTCCACTCATTAGGTTTCCGTAGTGTAGGGTTATCACGTTCGCCTCACACGCGAAAGGTCCCGGTTCGAAACCGGGCGGAAACACATTTTAACAAATTGGACAGTAAGCCTATTCACTTAGGGCTCGGTCCCAATTTTGAATTCATGCTTTTCCTTCGCACTTCTCAGTATTTGGTATTCAGACTTACCTTTTTAGTCGCAAACGCACTCTGCATGTGTGGCTAGCTTGGGCGCTCTGAATACATTCCTGCTACGTGTGGTCTGAGGTCCATAATGATTCAAATAGTTTACCACTCCAGGGTAAGCCGACAAGAAACACAGCCCTTATTTTCAGTGTTTTTAAAATCCCCTGTGGGGAACATGAAGGGTGGAAAAATGATTGGAACCATTTTCCTGTTTGACCGCTAGTTTTTAATGGGTATTATGGCTCTTTCTGTGGTACTCACTTTGGGATATTATGTGAGGTAGACTTGTGGGCATTCCTAATATTTTCCACGACTTCCTCTTTTTGTATTGTAGTTTCAGTAGTGTAGTGGTTATCACGTTCGCCTCACACGCGAAAGGTCATATTCAATATTTCCCAATGCCCAGAGGCTAGCATTTGGTTTGAAACAGTTGTGGTTTATCTAAACCTTGCTGTCTACCTCTCCGACCTGTGGATCAATGTTGCCGTTTTTTGGGGGACCTCCATCGTGCGATCTGTATGAATGTGAACAGACTGACAGCTTCTCTGAGCCAGGCAAATGCATTTATCAGGGTCATTGTAATGGATATATCCAAAGAAATGGCAATATAATCCAAGGTAAAACAAACAAAAATGTAGATCGTTTTCTGTCATTTCAGCTGCTTGATGTGATTGTGTGGTAGATTTAGTTGGCTGGCTAGCAAAGGAAAAGAAGCTAGCCTGCATAGGTACAGTGCATTCGGAAAGTTTTCAGACCCCTTACTTTTTTCCACATTTTGTTACGTTACAGACTTATACTAAAATGGATGAAATAAAATAAAATCTATCTACACACAATACCCCATAATGACAAAGCGATAACATATCGTTTTTATTAATAAAACAAATATTTTAAAAATACCTCATAAAATCCCGGCTTCTCAAGCCTTATTGCTTAATTAATGGACTAAGTAATTTCTGATTTTCAATAGGTTCTGAGAGCGATAAATGCCCCACCCAGCCAAAGTCAGCCACACCCTTAGAATTCCACTCATTAGGTTTCCGTAGTGTAGGGGTTATCACGTTCGCCTCACACGCGAAAGGTCCCCGGTTCGAAACCGGGCGGAAACACATTTTAACAAATTGGACAGTAAAGCCTATTCACTTAGGGCTCGGTCCCAATTTCGGAATTCATGCTTTTCCTTCGCACTTCTCAGTAGTTGGTATTCAGACTTACCTTTTTTAGTCGCGAAACGCACTCTGCATGTGTGGCTAGCTTGGGCGCTCTGAATACATTCCTGCTACGTGTGGTCTGAGGTCCATAATGATTCAAATAGTTTACCACTCCAGGGTAAGCCGACAAGAAACACAGCCCTTATTTTCAGTGTTTTTAAAATCCCCTGTGGGGAACATGAAGGGTGGAAAAATGATTGGAACCATTTTCCTGTTTGACCGCTAGTTTTTAATGGGTATTATGGCTCTTTCTGTGGTACTCACTTTGGGATATTATGTGAGGTAGACTTGTGGGCATTCCTAATATTTTCCACGACTTCCTCTTTTTGTATTGTAGTTTCAGTAGTATAGTGGTTATCACGTTCGCCTCACACGCGAAAGGTCATATTCAATATTTCCCAATGCCCAGAGGCTAGCATTTGGTTTGAAACAGTTGTGGTTTATCTAAACCTTGCTGTCTACCTCTCCGACCTGTGGATCAATGTTGCCGTTTTTTGGGGGACCTCCATCGTGCGATCTGTATGAATGTGAACAGACTGACAGCTTCTCTGAGCCAGGCAAATGCATTTATCAGGGTCATTGTAATGGATATATCCAAAGAAATGGCAATATAATCCAAGGTAAAACAAACAAAAATGTAGATCGTTTTCTGTCATTTCAGCTGCTTGATGTGATTGTGTGATAGATTTAGTTGGCTGGCTAGCAAAGGAAAAGAAGCTAGCCTGCATAGGTACAGTGCATTCGGAAAGTTTTCAGACCCCTTACTTTTTTCCACATTTTGTTACGTTACAGACTTATACTAAAATGGATGAAATAAAATAAAATCTATCTACACACAATACCCCATAATGACAAAGCGATAACATATCGTTTTTATTAATAAAACAAATATTTTAAAAATACCTCATAAAATCCCGGCTTCTCAAGCCTTATTGCTTAATTAATGGACTAAGTAATTTCTGATTTTCAATAGGTTCTGAGAGCGATAAATGCCCCACCCAGCCAAAGTCAGCCACACCCTTAGAATTCCACTCATTAGGTTTCCGTAGTGTAGGGGTTATCACGTTCGCCTCACACGCGAAAGGTCCCCGGTTCGAAACCGGGCGGAAACACATTTTAACAAATTGGACAGTAAAGCCTATTCACTTAGGGCTCGGTCCCAGTGAAGGAGAATTCATGCTTTTCCTTCGCACTTCTCAGTAGTTGGTATTCAGACTTACCTTTTTTAGTCGCGAAACGCACTCTGCATGTGTGGCTAGCTTGGGCGCTCTGAATACATTCCTGCTACGTGTGGTCTGAGGTCCATAATGATTCAAATAGTTTACCACTCCAGGGTAAGCCGACAAGAAACACAGCCCTTATTTTCAGTGTTTTTAAAATCCCCTGTGGGGAACATGAAGGGTGGAAAAATGATTGGATCCATTTTCCTGTATGACCGCTAGTTTTTAATGGGTATTATGGCTCTTTCTGTGGTACTCACTTTGGGATATTATGTGAGGTAGACTTGTGGGCATTCCTAATATTTTCCACGACTTCCTCTTTTTGTATTGTAGTTTCAGTAGTGTAGTGGTTATCACGTTCGCCTCACACGCGAAAGGTCATATTCAATATTTCCCAATGCCCAGAGGCTAGCATTTGGTTTGAAACAGTTGTGGTTTATCTAAACCTTGCTGTCTACCTCTCCGACCTGTGGATCAATGTTGCCGTTTTTTGGGGACCTCCACTGTGCGATCTGTATGAATGTGAACAGACTGAAAGCTTCTCTGAGCCAGGCAAATTCATTTATCAGGGTCATTGTAATGGATATATCCAAAGAAATGGCAATATAATCCAAGGTAAAACAAACAAAAATGTAGATCGTTTTCTGTCATTTCAGCTGCTTGATGTGATTGTGTGATAGATTTAGTTGGCTGGCTAGCAAAGGAAAAGAAGCTAGCCTGCATAGGTACAGTGCATTCGGAAAGTTTTTAGGCCCCTTACTTTTTCCACATTTTGTTACGTTACAGACTTATACTAAAATGGATGAAATAAAATAAAATCTATCTACACACAATACCCCATAATGACAAAGTGATAACATATAGTTTTTATTAATAAAACAAACATTTAAAAATACCTCATAATTCCCGGCTTCTCAAGCCTTATTGCTTAATTAATGGACTAAGTAATTTCTGATTTTCAATAGGTTCTGAGAGCGATAAATGCCCCACCCAGCCAAAGTCAGCCACACCCTTAGTATTCCACTCATTAGGTTTCCGTAGTGTAGGGGTTATCACGTTCGCCTCACACTCGAAAGGTCCCCGGTTCGAAACCGGGCGGAAACACATTTTAACAAATTGGACAGTAAAGCCTATTCACTTAGGGCTCGGTCCCAATTTTGAATTCATGCTTTTCCTTCGCACTTCTCAGTATTTGGTATTCAGACTTACCTTTTTTAGTCGCGTAACGCACTCTGCATGTGTGGCTAGCTTGGGCGCTCTGAATATATTCCTGCTACGTGTGGTCTGAGGTCCATAATGATTCAAATAGTTTACCACTCCAGGGTAAGCCGACAAGAAACACAGCCCTTATTTTAAGTGTTTTTAAAATCCCCTGTGGGGAACATGAAGGGTGGAAAAATGATTGGAACCATTTTCCTGTTTGACCGCTTGTTTTTAATGGGTATTATGGCTCTTTCTGTGGTACTCACTTTGGGATATTATGTGAGGTAGACTTGTGGGCATTCCTAATATTTTCCACGACTTCCTCTTTTTGTATTGTAGTTTCAGTAGTATAGTGGTTATCACGTTCGCCTCACACGCGAAAGGTCATATTCAATATTTCCCAATGCCCAGAGGCTAGCATTTGGTTTGAAACAGTTGTGGTTTATCTAAACCTTGCTGTCTACCTCTCCGACCTGTGGATCAATGTTGCCGTTTTTTGGGGGACCTCCATCGTGCGATCTGTATGAATGTGAACAGACTGACAGCTTCTCTGAGCCAGGCAAATTCATTTATCAGTGTCATTGTAATGGATATATCCAAAGAAATGGCTATATAATCCAAGGTAAAACAAACAAAAATGTAGATCGTTTTCTGTCATTTCAGCTGCTTGATGTGATTGTGTGGTAGATTTAGTTGGCTGGCTAGCAAAGGAAAAGAAGCTAGCCTGCATAGGTACAGTGCATTCGGAAAGTTTTTAGGCCCCTTACTTTTTTCCACATTTTGTTACGTTACAGACTTATACTAAAATGGATGAAATAAAATAAAATCTATCTACACACAATACCCCATAATGACAAAGCGATAACATATCGTTTTTATTAATAAAACAAATATTTTAAAAATACCTCATAAAATCCCGGCTTCTCAAGCCTTATTGCTTAATTAATGGACTAAGTCATTTCAGATTTTCAATAGGTTCTGAGAGCGATAAATGTCCCACCCAGCCAAAGTCAGCCACACCCTTATTATTCCACTCATTAGGTTTCCGTAGTGTAGAGGTTATCACATTCGCCTCACACGCGAAAGGTCCCCGGTTCGAAACCGGGCGGAAACACATTTGAACAAATTGGACAGTAAGCCTATTCACTTAGGGCTCCGTCCCAATTTCGGAATTCATGCTTTTCCTTCGCACTTCTCAGTATTTGGTATTCAGACTTACCTTTTTTGTCGCGTAACGCACTCTGCATGTGTGGCTAGCTTGGGCGCTCTGAATACATTCCTGCTACGTGTGGTCTGAGGTCCATAATGATTCAAATAGTTTACCACTCCAGGGTAAGCCGACAAGAAACACAGCCCTTATTTTAAGTGTTTTTAAAATCCCCTGTGGGGAACATGAAGGGTGGAAAAATGATTGGAACCATTTTCCTGTTTGACCGCTTGTTTTTAATGGGTATTATGGCTCTTTCTGTGGTACTCACTTTGGGATATTATGTGAGGTAGACTTGTGGGCATTCCTAATATTTTCCACGACTTCCTCTTTTTGTATTGTAGTTTCAGTAGTGTAGTGGTTATCACGTTCGCCTCACACGCGAAAGGTCATATTCAATATTTCCCAATGCCCAGAGGCTAGCATTTGGTTTGAAACAGTTGTGGTTTATCTAAACCTTGCTGTCTACCTCTCCGACCTGTGGATCAATGTTGCCGTTTTTGGGGACCTCCATCGTGCGATCTGTATGAATGTGAACAGACTGACAGCTTCTCTGAGCCAGGCAAATGCATTTATCAGGGTCATTGTAATGGATATATCCAAAGAAATGGCAATATAATCCAAGGTAAAACAAACAAAAATGTAGATCGTTTTCTGTCATTTCAGCTGCTTGATGTGATTGTGTGATAGATTTAGTTGGCTGGCTAGCAAAGGAAAAGAAGCTAGCCTGCATAGGTACAGTGCATTCGGAAAGTTTTAGGCCCCTTACTTTTTTCCACATTTTGTTACGTTACAGACTTATACTAAAATGGATGAAATAAAATAAAATCTATCTACACACAATACCCCATAATGACAAAGCGATAACATATAGTTTTTATTAATAAAACAAACATTTAAAAAATACCTCATAATTCCCGGCTTCTCAAGCCTTATTGCTTAATTAATGGACTAAGTAATTTCTGATTTTCAATAGGTTCTGAGAGCGATAAATGCCCCACCCAGCCAAAGTCAGCCACACCCTTAGTATTCCACTCATTAGGTTTCCGTAGTGTAGGGGTTATCACGTTCGCCTCACACGCGAAAGGTCCCCGGTTCGAAACCGGGCGGAAACACATTTTAACAAATTGGACAGTAAGCCTATTCACTTAGGGCTCGGTCCCAATTTCGAATTCATGCTTTTCCTTCGCACTTCTCAGTAGTTGGTATTCAGACTTACCTTTTTAGTCGCGAAACGCACTCTGCATGTGTGGCTAGCTTGGGCGCTCTGAATACATTCCTGCTACGTGTGGTCTGAGGTCCATAATGATTCAAATAGTTTACCACTCCAGGGTAAGCCGACAAGAAACACAGCCCTTATTTTCAGTGTTTTTAAAATCCCCTGTGGGGAACATGAAGGGTGGAAAAATGATTGGAACCATTTTCCTGTTTGACCGCTAGTTTTTAATGGGTATTATGGCTCTTTCTGTGGTACTCACTTTGGGATATTATGTGAGGTAGACTTGTGGGCATTCCTAATATTTTCCACGACTTCCTCTTTTTGTATTGTAGTTTCAGTAGTGTAGTGGTTATCACGTTCGCCTCACACGCGAAAGGTCATATTCAATATTTCCCAATGCCCAGAGGCTAGCATTTGGTTTGAAACAGTTGTGGTTTATCTAAACCTTGCTGTCTACCTCTCCGACCTGTGGATCAATGTTGCCGTTTTTGGGGACCTCCACCGTGCGATCTGTATGAATGTGAACAGACTGAAAGCTTCTCTGAGCCAGGCAAATTCATTTATCAGGGTCATTGTAATGGATATATCCAAAGAAATGGCAATATAATCCAAGGTAAAACAAACAAAAATGTAGATCGTTTTCTGTCATTTCAGCTGCTTGATGTGATTGTGTGATAGATTTAGTTGGCTGGCTAGCAAAGGAAAAGAAGCTAGCCTGCATAGGTACAGTGCATTCGGAAAGTTTTTAGGCCCCTTACTTTTTTCCACATTTTGTTACGTTACAGACTTATACTAAAATGGATGAAATAAAATAAAATCTATCTACACACAATACCCCATAATGACAAAGTGATAACATATAGTTTTTATTAATAAAACAAACATTTAAAAAATACCTCATAATTCCCGGCTTCTCAAGCCTTATTGCTTAATTAATGGACTAAGTAATTTCTGATTTTCAATAGGTTCTGAGAGCGATAAATGCCCCACCCAGCCAAAGTCAGCCACACCCTTAGTATTCCACTCATTAGGTTTCCGTAGTGTAGGGGTTATCACGTTTCCTCACACGAAAGGTCCCGGTTCGAAACCGGGCGGAAACACATTTTAACAAATTGGACAGTAAAGCCTATTCACTTAGGGCTCAGTCCCAATTTCGGAATTCATGCTTTTCCTTCGCACTTCTCAGTATTTGGTATTCAGACTTACCTTTTTTGTCGCGTAACGCACTCTGCATGTGTGGCTAGCTTGTGCGCTCTGAATATATTCCTGCTACGTGTGGTCTGAGGTCCATAATGATTCAAATAGTTTACCACTCCAGGGTAAGCCGACAAGAAACACAGCCCTTATTTTAAGTGTTTTTAAAATCCCCTGTGGGGAACATGAAGGGTGGGAAAATGATTGGCACCATTTTCCTGTTTGACCGCTAGTTTTTAATGGGTATTATGGCTCTTTCTGTGGTACTCACTTTGGGATATTATGTGAGGTAAACTTGTGGTTATTCCGGCGCAGGTCCTAATCCAGGCACTTGTCATCTCCCGTCTGGATTACTGCAACTCGCTGTTGGCTGGGCTCCCTGTCTGTGCCATTAAACCCTACAACTCATCAGAACGTAGGGCAGCCCGTCTAATTTCAACCTTCCCAGTTGTTCTCTCCATTAAACCCGCTCCTCCGCTCTCTCCACTGGCTTCCAGTTGATTTCTATTGATCCGCATTACAAGACCATGGTCTGTCACGGAGCTGTGAGGGGAACAGCACCTCAGTGTTTCCAGGCTCTGATCAGGCCCTACACCCATTAAAAAGGGCACTCGTTCATCCACCTCTGGCCTGCTCGCCTCCCTACCACTGAGGAAGTCCAGTTCCCGCTCAGCCCAGTCAAAACTGTTCGCTGCTCTGGCCCCCAATGGTGGAACAAACTCCCTCACGACGCCAGGAAGCGGAGTCAATCACCACCTTCCGGAGACACCTGAAACCCCACCTCTTTAAGGAATACCTAGGATAGGATAAAGTAATCCTTCTCACCCCTTAAAAGACTTAGATGCACTATTTTAAAGTGGCTGTTCCACTGGATGTCAAATACACAAACACCAACTTTGTAAGTCATCTCTGGATAAGAGCGTCTGCAAATTTAAATGTAATGTAATGTAATGTAAGAATATTTTCACAACTTCCTGTTTTTGTATTGTCAAAGTTTCAGTAGTGTAGTATTTTATCACGTTCGCCTACACGACGAAAGGTCATATTCAATATTTCCCAATGCCCAGAGGCTAGCATTTGGTTTGAAACAGTTGTGGTTTATCTAAACCTTGCTGTCTACCTCTCCGACCTGTGGATCAATGTTGCCGTTTTTTGGGGACCTCCACCGTTCTGCGATCTGTATGAATGTGAACAGACTGACAGCTTCTGTGAGCCAGGCAAATGCATTTATCATGGGTCATTGTAATGGATATATCCAAAGAAATATAATTCCACTGCAGGTAAAACAAACAAAAATGTAGATTGATTTCTGTCATTTCAGCTGCTTGATGTGCTTGTGTAATAGAATTTAGTTGGCTGGCTAGCAAAGGAAAAGAAGGAAAGCCATAGGTAAGTGATTACTAGGAGGGCCAAGTGTGCCCCTTACTAGTTTTTAATGGGTATTATGGCTCTTTCTGTGGTACTCACTTTGGGATATTACATACCTTAAGGGAAGATTTCGGCAGTACCTGTATGGTTAGTGAGAAAGTCCATATTGCAAATGTACGGTCCCTTACTAGACGTCCGAAATCGTTTGTAAAATTCGCGGACGGCGTCGGGCCGCGGCAGGGCAGGGACCTACCAGGAAGTCATCAAATAAACTTTGTCGGACATTCGGTTTCCGTTTTACAAAATAATAAGATTTAGGTCATTTTTCCGCTGTCCCGGAAATTCCCACAAGAGGGCATAAGCAATCATATTGGTATTGGACAAAACATCACGATTCACGACGGGGCCTTATCTCGAAAACTGAAAATATTTAGAAGCCGAAACTCGGTGAGCGTAGGGGCGGCATAATGGGCAGTTGGCCCCGAACAAGATGGCGTCTAGGCCTCAACGGTTTTTGAGTTATGGCCATTCATCTGGGATTAAAGGTCCAAAATGAAAATAGAGAAATTATTTTTCCACTTCACGTCAAAGTCAAGGAGCCTCCGGTGTCAATAAAAAAAGAACCAGCCATTTATCTATCGTCATTTAAGAGAAATCGTACAACGACACCTAGGTGATGTTCACGGATAGGTGTTTTTTTTTTCAACGGTTACAGATCCAGTTGCAGGGTGTTCTTACGAATCTTTTTAAAGTGTGCTGCGGAGCTCTGCGAGATTTCTGTGATTTTCTATGATTTTCTGAAATAACACACACTCACTAAACCCTCCGTAAATAACTCAGTTCTTAACGTAAAGACTTCAAACTCAGGATTCTGTAAAGGCATACCCAAATCATGATATGAGTTTATTTATAGCTTCCTGTGCCAACCGGAAGTGCCTTAAATGGTGTCACAGTGGCAGTTTCCAAGGGTTAAAAAGGTCAGATATTTTCAAAACTTCATATGTGTGATTAGGCAACCCCCATAAACTGTAAGTCAGTCATTTCTCCCAACAGATGTCAAAGAAAAGCTCTCTCTCACACACACACACACAGAAACACACACACAGCAAGGATGGAGTGACAAAGTGCAGTGCTTAAAGACACACAAAGCCTAAAAAGTGGGTTTGGTGTCAATTGGTATCAGTTTGGTGTCAGAATGACATCTAATTGACTGATGGACACTGACTTGCTAGTTGACTTTTGTACATTAGCAATATGTTTAAACGGAGAGGGACCATCACCAAAATGGCATTCTGAAATCAACACAAAAAAATGGCATCACCATAGTCTCCAGACTGTGCCGAGTTCAACGAGACGCCCCGCTGGACCGTAGCTCGCTCTGAGTGCAGTGACCTTGAAAAAAAGCAGAACCAAAATGAAGCCTGGCCCTCAATGTCATTTGCTTTTGGGTGACAGTGAGAGAACCGTTAGGGTGAGAAGCACAATTCGACCTCAGGTACGTTCCTAAGGTCCTCCCGATCCGTGCAAGCCTAACCTTGACCGTGTAGCATTAACCCTTAATCGTTAAAAGAAGATGTTTACTTCAAAGAGTTTGCATTGACTTCTCTCCCCATAGGAATACATTGTCTGCACCTCTAAATTCAACCTGAAGCCTATGTGGGTTATGAATGCCTTATGAACCTGTCTTCTATGACAGTCCATCAGACCACTATGAGGTCTACCTGTGCCAATTCTAAGCTTCCTGGAGCAACCGGAAGTGGTTGAAATCACCTTATCAGTGTTGATCCATAACATGCCTGCAGTTTGATAGACATAGTGCATTCAACCCTGTGTAGATCAGTCAATTATTAACTTAAAGACTTAAAACTCAGGATTCTGTAAGTGGCTATGTCAATCAAGACATGTGTTTACTTATAGCTTCCTGTGCCAACCGGAAGTGCCTTTAATTGGGTCACACTGTCTGTTTTGAAGGGTTAAAAAAGTCACATCTTTCCAAAACTTCATATGTGTGACTAGGTAACCCTCCTAAACTGTAAATCAGTCATTTCTCCCAATAGATGTCAAAGAAAAGCTCTCACACGCACACACAGCAAGGATGGAGTGAAAAAGGGAGGTGCTCAAAGACACAGAGAGCAGGCAATGGCATAAACATAATCTCTAGGCCGTGCCGAGTTCAACGAGATATCCCGCTTGACCGTAGCTCGCTCGGTCTGAGCGCAGCGACCATGAGAAAAGTAGGCCCAAAATTAAGCCTGCCCCACCACGTCATTTGCTTTTGGGTGACAGTGAGAGAACCTTTAGGGTGAGAAGCACAATTTGACCTCAGGTACGTTCCTAAGGTCCTTCCGATCCGTGCAAGCCTAACCTTGACCGTGTGGCATTAACCCTTACTAGTTAAAAGAAGGTGTTTACTTCAAAGAGTTTGCATTGACTTGTCTCCCCATAGGAATACATTGCCTGCACCCCTAAATTCAACCTGAAGTCTATATGGGTTATGAATGCCGTATGAACCTGTCTTTAGTAACAGTCCATCAGGGCAGGATGAGGTCTACCTGTGTTGATTCTAAGCTTCCTGGACCAACCGGAAGTGGTTAAAATCACCCTAAAAGTGTTTTTCCATACCCTGCCTGCAGTTTGATAGACATAGTGCATTCAACCCTGTGTAAATCAGTCAGTTCTTAACGTAAAGACTTAAAACTCAGGATTCTGTAAAAGCATACCCCAATGAGGATATGTGTTGACTTATAGTTTCCTGTGCCAACCGGAAGTGCCATAATTGGTGTCTCAGGGGCTGTTTCGAAGGGTTAAAAAAGTCAGATCTGTCCAAAACTTCATATGTGTGATTAGGCAACCCCCATGAACTGTAAATCAGTCATTTTTCCCATAAAATTTAAAAGGAAAACTAAATCACACAGACACACAACTTGTAAGGAGGGACGTATTGGGGTGCGTAGAGACTGACAGTGCCTGCAATAGTTAGCTTTGTTCGAGCTAAAAAAGAACTGTCTGACCTAGAGTTCCGAAACTTTAGAAACCTGTTCTAGACCTCAGGTCGATAGTGCGTGGTGAGTTAGGTGGCTCTAGAACGTTCTCGGACCGAGAAACAGCCTCATACATTTGCAATGACTTCAATTCATTTTGACCATTACGAAAATGGCGACATTTAGAAAAGTCTCAGAGACACAAGAATAGGTGCATTGAAACCGGCTCGGCCCATAGAGACGGACCCCAACGTTTCTGTCCGATAGCTCATTCAAGGACCCCATAGCAAGGCATGGAAAAAAGTGGATTTTCAGCACCAATTAGGGTTTTACTCGGGCACCGAATGACCTATCGAGCCGAAACTCGGGATTCGGGGTCGCCTCACATAGGCCTTCACATAATGTCCGACCTGGACCCGCAGCTAGAACGTAACTATGTGTTTTACGTTTTTAGTATGTTTTAAACTAAAGGTGCTGTGAATTATGGGCCTGCTCTGACATATGTGATAGTTGGCTTCTAAATGAGTTGGAAAAAGTGGGTTTGGTGTCAATTGGTATCAGTTTGGTGTCAAAATGACATCTAATTGACTGATGGACACTGACTTGCTAGTTGACTTTTGTACATTTGCAATATGTTTAAACGGAGAGGGACCATCACCAAAATGGCATTCTGAAATCAACACAAAAAATGGCATCACCATAGTCTCCAGACTGTGCCGAGTTCAACGAGACGCCCCGCTTGACCGTAGCTCGCTCTGCGTTCAGTGACCTTGAAAAAAAGCAGAACCAAAATGAGGCCTGGCCCTCAATGTCATTTGCTTTTGGGTGACAGTGAGAGAACCGTTAGGGTGAGAAGCACAATTCGACCTCAGGTATGTTCCTAAGGTCCTCCCGATCCGTGCAAGCCTAACCTTGACCGTGTGGCATTAACCCTTAACAGTTAAAAGAAGGTGTTTACATCAAAGAGTTTGCATTGACTTCTCTCCCCATAGGAATACATTGCCTGCACCTCTAAATTCAACCTGAAGCCTATGTGGGTTATGAATGCCTAATGAACCTGTCTTCTATGACAGTCCATCAGACCACTATGAGGTCTACCTGTGTCGATTCTAAACTTCCTGGAGCAACCGGAAGTGGTTAAATTGACCCAAAAGGTGTTTTGATGTACATAACCTTCAAAGGTGAAAATGACTACGTTCAACCCTGTGTAGATCGTAGATCAGTCAATTCTTAACTTAAAGACTTAAAACTCAGGATTCTGTAAGTTTCTATGTAAATCAAGACATGTGTTTACTTATAGCTTCCTGTGCCAACCGGAAGTGCCTTTAATTGGGTCACACTGTCTGTTTTGAAGGGTTAAAAAAGTCACATCTTTCCTAAACTTCATATGTGTGACTAGGTAACCCTCATGAACTGTAAATCAGTCATTTCTCCCAATAGATGTCAAAGAAAAGCTCTCACACACACACAGCAAGGATGGAGTTAAAAAGTGCGGTTCTTAACCTCATAGTCCACCAATGCCGGATCCGGTATCGTGACTAAGGCTCAAGCTCATTAGCATAACGCACAATGCGAAAAAATATTCCTAAAAATATTTAACCTCCACACATTAACAAGTAAAATAGCTCAAATGAAAGATAAACAAGTTGTTTATCTACCCAGCAAGTCAGATTTCTAAAATGTTTTACGGCGAAAACATAGCACATATTTATATTAGATCACCACCGAAACAAAAGGCAAGCGGCGGCCATTTTGTCCCAGAAAAAATAAAATTTAAAAGTAGGATTAAAAAATAAATAATTCACTAACCTTTTGAAAATCTTCATCAGATGACAGTAATATTACATGTTACACAGTACATTTAATTTTTTTTCAATAATATGCTATATAATATCCATAAATCTCGGTTGACGACATTTAAAAAAAAAACATGCTACTCAAATGTCAGGAGAAATGATGATAGCTCCGACAGATAACGTCAGATAACAAGCAATAACCATGACTAAATATACATGTTCTGCATATTTTTACAAAGATACACTTCTTCTTAATGCAACCGCTGTATTACATTTATTTTTAACGTTACAGACATCGTTCACTTGGCTATACTAGGAGTCGGCGCTCCGATATTAGCAGTATGTTTGGAGTCCACAGAAACCCAAAATAACCACATAAATATTCCCTTACCTTTGATGTTCTTCCATCAGAAGACGTAGAAGGAGTCATACTTACCCAATAAATCGTTTGGTTTCACGTTGCGTGTCCCTGTATTAGCATATGCTAACTGCTTCAGCTGAAATGGTACCATCACCAAAAGTGACATTCTGAAATCAACCCTAACGAGCCATTGAGATGAACCAGAATCACTGCCCAGCCATCCCGAGTTCATCGGGCCAGTCAATTTCACATTCCTGCATCGTTTTTATAGCATGACAAATTTGTGATGGTACCTGCCCATTGAACCATATTGCAAATGCACAGTGACTTTGCAAAAGTGAGAAAACATAAACAAATGGACATGATGAAATCAACACAACGAGTGATGGAAAGGTACAACTCTCACTGCTCGGCCATCCTGTGTTCATCAGGCCAGTCAATTTAGCATTTTTGAGCATGTCAAATTTCATATGGTAAATGCCCATTGAACCATATTGCAAATGCACGCGCACTTGCAATATGATTCAACAATGAAAAAACATCACCAAATGGGCATGATGAAATCAACACGAGTGATGGAAAGGAACAACTATCACTGCCAGGCCATCCTGTGTTCATCAGGCCAGTCAATTTCGCATTCCTGCAGGATTTTTATAGCATGACAAAATCGTGATGGTACATGCCCATTGAACCATATTGCAAATGCACAGTGACTTTGCAAAGTGAGAAAACATAAACAAATGGACATGATGAAATCAACACAACGAGTGATGGAAAGGTACAACTCTCACTGCTCGGCCATCCTGTGTTCATCAGGCCAGTCAATTTTGCATTTCTGCAGGATTTTTGAGCATGTCAAATTTCTTATGGCATTTGGCCCCAAAAAAAGTTACTTTTGACTTTGACTTTTGACTTCCTATGAAATCATATTGTAAATGGACAAATCATATTCCTTATGCACAAGTAAAAAATAAATAAAAAAATGATAATACAATACAACTAAAGTATGTTGATACAGTTCTTATACGTGTGTAATTGACACAAAATTTGAAAGAATTTCGAAAAACGGTCCAGAAAGCACTTTTTTTAAGGGTGTGTGAAGTTTTTTACAAAATTTTGACATTTTTGACTTTTGTCTTTTGACTTCCTATGAAATCATATTGAAAATGGACAAAACATATTACGAATGCGCATGTAAAAAAAAAAAAAGAATATGATAATAAAATTGGACAAAAGTATATTCATACAGTTCTTACACATGTGTAATTGACAAAATAAATCGAAAGAATTTTGAAAAACGGTCCAGAAAGCACTTTTTTAAGGGGTGATAAGTTTTTGACAAAAAAAATCATTTTTTCAAAATTTTGCTTTTGGACGTTGACTTGGGTTACATTTCCCATATGAAAAACCACGGTGGAGCGGATTCGCCACCTGTTGAATTTTTAAAGTGTTACAACTGGCAATTGCCATATGGCATTTGCAATACACTTTGCATGAATCAACGCCGAATTGGGTGGTATTGGACAATGTGTATATGGTTTGTCCGATGCCAATGACTTCCCATTCATTTTTGTCCAATACAGGGGGGTCTTCCCTTACATAATATAATAGAGACAGTAGATCTAGCTGGTCTGTCATATTATAATAGAGACAGTAGATCTAGCTGGTCTGTCATATTATAATGGAGACAGTAGATATAGATGGTCTGTCATACTATAATAGAGACAGTAGATCCAGCTGGTCTGTCATAATATAATAGAGACAGTAGATCTAGCTGGTCTGTCATATTATAATAGAGACAGTAGATCTAGCTGGTCTGTCATAATAGAATAGAGACAGTAGATATAGATGGTCTGTCATAATATAATAGAGACAGTAGATCCAGCTGGTCTGTCATAATATAATAGAGACAGTAGATCTAGCTGGTCTGTCATAATATAATAGAGACAGTAGATCTAGCTGGTCTGTCATAATATAATAGACACAGTAGATCTAGCTGGTCTGTCATAATATAATAGACACAGTAGATCTAGCTGGTCTGTCATAATATAATAGAGACAGTAGATCTAGCTGGTCTGTCATAATATAATAGAGACAGTAGATGTAGCTGGTCTGTCATAATATAATAGAGACAGTAGATCTACCTGGTCTGTCATAATATAATAGAGACACTAGATCTAGCTGCTCTGTCATAATATGATAGAGACAGTAGATCTACCTGGTCTGTCAAAATATAATAGAGACAGTAGATCTAGCTGGTCTGTCATAATATAATAGAGACAGTAGATCAAGCTGGTCTGTCATAATATAATAGGGACAGTAGATCTAGTTGGTCTTAATAGAGACAGTAGATCTAGCTGATCTGTCATAATACAATTGAGACAGTAGATCTAGCTGGTCTATCATAATATAATAGAGACAGTAGATCTAGCTGGTCTGTCATAATACAATAGAGACAGTAGATCTACCTGGTCTGTCATAATATTTTAGAGACAGTAGATCTAGCTGGTCTGTCATAACATAATAGAGACAGTAGATCTAGCTGGAATGTCATATTATAGAGACAGTAGATCTAGCTGGTCTGTCATAATATAATAGAGACAGTAGAGCTAGCTGGTCTGTCATAATATAATAGAGACTGTTGATATAGCTGGTCTGTCAAATTAGAATAGAGACAGTATATCTAGCTGGTCTGTCATAATATAATAGAGATGGTAGATGTAGCTGGTCTCTCATAATATAATAGAGACAGTAGATCTAGCTGGTCTGTCATAATATAATAGAGATATTATGACAGACCACCTAGATCTACTGTCTCTATTCCATTATGACAGACCAGCTAGAACTACTGTCTCTATTATATTATGACAGACCAGCTAAAACTACTGTCTCTATTATATTATGACAGACCAGCTAGATCTACTGTCTCTATGTCTCTTTTATATTATGACAAACCAGCTAGATCTACTGTGTCTATTATATTATGACAGACCAGCTAGATCTACTGTCTCTATTATATTATGACAGACCAGCTAGATCTACTGTCTCTATTATATTTTGACAGACCAGGTAGATCTACTGTCTCTATTAAATTATGACAGACCACCTAGATCTACTGTCTCTATTCCATTATGACAGACCAGCTAGAACTACTGTCTCTATTATATTATGACAGACCAGCTAAATCTACTGTCTCTATTATATTATGACAGACCAGCTAGATCTACTGTCTCTATGTCTCTTTTATATTATGACAGACCAGCTAGATCTACTGTCTCTATTATATTATGACAGACCAGCTAGATCTACTGTCTCTATTAGATTATGACAGACCAGCTAGATCTACTGTCTCTATTATATTTTGACAGACCAGCTAGATCTACTGTCTCTATTATAATATGACAGATCAGCTAGATCTACTGTCTCTATTATATTATGACAGACCAGCTAGATCTACTGTCTCTATTATATTATGAGAGACCAGCTAGATCTACCATCTCTATTATATTATGACAGACCAGCTAGATATACTGTCTCTATTCTAATTTGACAGACCAGGTAGATCTACTGTCTCTATTATATTATGACAGACCAGCTAGCTCTACTGTCTCTATTATATTATGACAGACCAGCTAGTCTACTGTCTCTATTATATTATAACAGACCAGCTAGATCTACTGTCTCTATTGTATTATGACAGACCAGCTAGATCTACTGTCTCTATTATATTATGACAGACCAGGTAGATATACTGTCTCTATTGTATTATGACAGACCAGCTAGCTCTACTGTCTCTATTATATAATGACAGACCAGCCAGATCTACTGTCTCTATTATATTATGACAGACCAGGTAGATATACTGTCTCTAAAATATTATTACAGACCAGGTAGATCTACTGTCTCTATTATATTATGACAGACCAGCTAGATCTGCTGTTTCTATTATATTATGACAGACCAGCTATATCAACTGTCTCTATTATATTATGACAGACCAGGTAGATCTACTGTCGCTATTATATTATGACAGACCAGCTAGATCTACTGTCTCTATTATATGACATTCCAGCTAGATCTACTGTCTCTATTATGTTATGACAGACCAGCTAGATCTACTGTCTCTAAAATATTATGACAGACCAGGTAGATCTACTGTCTCTATTGTATTATGACAGACCAGCTAGATCTACTGTCTCTATTATATTATGATAGACCAGCTAGATCTACTGTCTCAATTGTATTATGACAGATCAGCTAGATCTACTGTCTCTATCATATTATGACAGAGCAGCTAGATCTACTGTCTCTATTATATTATGACAGACCAGCTAGATCTACGGTCTATATTATATTATGACAGACCAGCTACATCTACTGTCTCTATTATATTATGACAGACCAGCTAGATCTACTGTCTCTATTATATTATGACAGACCAGCTAGATCTACTGTCTCTATTATATTATGACAGACCAGCTAGATCTACTGTCTCTATTATATTATGACAGACCAGCTAGATCTACTGTCTCTATTATATTATGACAGACCAGCTAGATCTACTGTCTCTATTATATTATGACAGACCAGGTAGATATACTGTCTCTATTATATAATGACAGACCAGCTAGATCTACTGTCTCTATTATATTATGACAGACCAGCTAGATCTGCTGTTTCTATTATATTATGACAGACCAGCTATATCAACTGTCTCTATTATATTATGACAGACCAGGTAGATCTACTGTCTCTATTATATTATGACAGACCAGCTAGATCTACTGTCGCTATTATATGACATTCCAGCTAGATCTACTGTCTCTATTATGTTATGACAGACCAGCTAGATCTACTGTCTCTAAAATATTATGACAGACCAGGTAGATCTACTGTCTCTATTGTATTATGACAGACCAGCTAGATCTACTGTCTCTATTATATTATGATAGACCAGCTAGATCTACTGTCTCAATTGTATTATGACAGATCAGCTAGATCTACTGTCTCTATTAAGACCAACTAGATCTACTGTCCCTATTATATTATGACAGACCAGCTAGATCTACTGTCTCTATTATATTATGACAGACCAGCTAGATCTACTGTCTCTATTATATTTTGACAGACCAGGTAGATCTACTGTCTCTATCATATTATGACAGAGCAGCTAGATCTAGTGTCTCTATTATATTATGACATACCAGCTAGATCTACTGTCTCTATTATATTAGGACAGACCAGCTAGATCTACTGTCTGTATTATAATATGACAGACCAGCTAGATCTACTGTCTCTATTATATTATGACAGACCAGCTAGATCTACTGTCTCTATTATAGTATGACAGACCATCTATATCTACTGTCTCCATTATAATATGACAGACCAGCTAGATCTACTGTCTCTATTATAATATGACAGACCAGCTAGATCTACTGTCTCTATTATATTATGTAAGGGAAAACCCCCCTGTATTGGACAAAAATGAATGGGAAGTCATTGGCATCGGACAAACCATATACACATTGTCCAATACCACCCAATTCGGCGTTGATTCATGCAAAGTGTATTGCAAATGCCATATGGCAATTGCCAGTTGTAACACTTTAAAAATTCAACAGGTGGCGAATCCGCTCCACCGTGGTTTTTCATATGGGAAATGTAACCCAAGTCAACGTCCAAAAGCAAAATTTTGAAAAAATGATTTTTTTTGTCAAAAACTTATCACCCCTTAAAAAAGTGCTTTCTGGACCGTTTTTCAAAATTCTTTCGATTTTTTTTGTCAATTACACATGTGTAAGAACTGTATGAATATACTTTTGTCCAATTTTATTATCATATTCTTTTTTTTTTTACATGCGCATTCGTAATATGTTTTGTCCATTTTCAATATGATTTCATAGGAAGTCAAAAGACAAAATTCAAAAATGTCAAAATTTTATAAAAAACTTCACACACCCTTAATTAAAAAAGTGCTTTCTGGACCGTTTTTCGAAATTCTTTCAAATTTTGTGTCAATTACACACGTATAAGAACTGTATCAACATACTTTAGTTGTATTGTATTATCATTTTTTTTTTTTTTACTTGTGCATAAGGAATATGATTTGTCCATTTACAATATGATTTCATTGGAAGTCAAAAGTCAAAGTCAAAAGTCACTTTTTTGGGGCCAAATGCCATAAGAAATTTGACATGCTCAAAAATCCTGCAGAAATGCAAAATTGACTGGCCTGATGAACACAGGATGGCCGAGCAGTGAGAGTTGTACCTTTCCATCACTCGTTGTGTTGATTTCATCATGTCCATTTGTTTATGTTTTCTCACTTTTGCAAAGTCACTGTGCATTTGCAATATGGTTCAATGGGCAGGTACCATCACAAATTTGTCATGCTATAAAAACCATGCAGGAATGTGAAATTGACTGGCCCGATGAACTCGGGATGGCTGGGCAGTGATTCTGGTTCATCTCAATGGCTCGTTAGGGTTGATTTCAGAATGTCACTTTTGGTGATGGTACCTCACTGTTTAAACATATTGCAAATGGACAAGAGTCACCAGCAAGTCACCGTCCATCAGTCAATTAGATATCATTCTGACAACAAACTGATACAAACTGACACTAAACCCACTTTTTCCAACTCGTTTAGTAGCCAACTATCACATACTTCAGAGCTGGCCCAAAATTCACAACGCCTTATGTTCAAACCATAAAAAAAACATAAAACACGTAGTTACGTTCTAGCTGCGGGTCCATTTCTTATGTTATGTGTAGGCCTAGCTGAGGCGACCCCGAATCCCAAGTTTCGGCTCGATCGGTCATTTGGTGTCCGAGCAAAACCCTAATTGGTGCTGAAAATCAAAAAATTTCTATGACTTGCTACGGGGTCCTTGAATGAGCTATCGGACGGAAACGTTGGGGTCTGTCTATATGGGCCGAGACGGTCGCAATGCACCTAGTCTTGTGTCTCTGAGACATTTCTAAATGTCGCCATTTTCGTAATGGTCAAAATGAATTGAATTCATTGCAAATCTACGAAGCTGTTTCTCGGTCCGAGAACCGTCTAGAGCTACATACCTCACCACGCACCATCGACCTGAGGTCTAGAACAGGATTCTAAAGTTTCGGAACTCTAGGTCCGACGGTTCTTTAAAAGTTCCAACAAGGTTAACTAATGCAGGCAGTGTATGTCTCTACGCACCCCAATGGGTCCCTCCTTCCAAGCTGTGTGTGTGTGTGATTTAGTTTTCCTTTGAAATTTTATGGGAAAAATGACTGATTTACAGTTCATGGGGGTTGCCTAATCACATATATGAAGTTTTGGAAAGATCTGACTTTTTTAACCCCTCGAAACAGCCCAAGAGACACCAATTATTGCACTTCCGGTTGGCACAGGAAGCTATAAGTCAACACCTATCCTCACTGGGGTATGCTTTTACAGAATCCTGAGTTTTAAGTCCTTACATTAAGAATTGACTGATTTACACAGGGTTGAATGCACTATGTCTATCAAACTGCAGGCAGGGTATGGATAAACACTTTTAGGGTGATTTTAACCACTTCCGGTTGGTCCAGGAAGCTTAGAATCAACACAGGTAGACCTCGTAGTGGCCTGATGGACTGTCATCGAAGACAGGTTCATACGACATTCATAACCCACATAGGCTTCAGATTGAATTTAGGGGTGCAGGCAATGTATTCCTATGGGGAGAGAAGTCAATGCAAACTCTTTGAAGTAAACACCTTCTTTTAACTATTAAGGGTTAATGCCACACGGTCAAGGTTAGGCTTGCACGGATCGGGAGGACCTTAGGAACGTACCTGAGGTCGAATTGTGCTTCTCACCCTAACGGTTCTCTCTCTGTCACCCAAAAGCAAATGATGTTGTGGGGCAGGCTTAATTTTGGGCCTACTTTTCTCATGGTCGCTGCGCTCAGACCGAGCGAGCTACGGTCAAGCGGGATATCTCGTTGAACTCGGCACGGCCTAGAGATTATGGTAATGCCATTGCCTGCTCTCTGTGTCTTTAACCACTTAAGCCTAGGGCTCTATACTGCCCCCGTTGGAGAAAGTGCGTGCCCATAGTAAACTGAAAATATTTTTTCCCAAAATTGCTAATATATGCATATAAAAATTATTATTGAATAGAAAACACTCTAAAGTTTCTAAAACCGTTTAAATTATGTCTGTATGTAAAGCAGAACTCTCAGGAGAGCCATTCTCCCAAACACTCTGTCAACAGTAGAAAAGTTAGGTCTACTTTGACGTCATCGCCAACACCCTTCCCAGGCAGCTACGGATCCAGGAACAGTCTCTATCAGTTCAGCGCGATGTCTGCTTTCAAATGGCGCGTTCACTGTGAGAATCGCACGAGCCCTGCACCTTTGGCGCGCGAAATTCCGCGTGTCCCTCTCAAAACCGGGCACTCTATTGCGCGCGGCCGATTTAGGGAACGGTCTTTTCCAAGATATCAAATCAAATCAAATTTTATTTGTCACATACACATGGTTAGCAGATGTTAATGCGAGTGTAGCGAAATGCTTGTGCTTCTAGTTCCGACAATGCAGTGATAACCAACAAGTAATCTAACTAACAATTCTAAAACTACTGTCTTATACACAGTGTAAGGGGATAAAGAATATGTACATAAGGATATATGAGTGAGTGATGGTACAGAGCAGCATACAGTAGATGGTATCGAGTACAGTATATACATATGAGATGAGTATGTAGACAAAGTAAACAAAGTGGCATAGTTAAAGTGGCTAGTGATACATGTATTACATAAGGATGCAGTCGATGATGTAGAGTACAGTATGCATATGAGATGAATAATGTAGGGTAAGTAACATTATATAAGGTAGCATTGTTTAAAGTGGCTAGTGATATATTTACATCATTTCCCATCAATTCCCATTATTAAAGTGGCTGGAGTTGGGTCAGTGTCAATGACAGAGTGTTGGCAGCAGCCACTCAATGGTGGCTGTTTAACAGTCTGATAGCCTTGAGATAGAAGCTGTTTTTCAGTCTCTCAGTCCCAGCTTTGATGCACCTGTACTGACCTCGCCTTCTGGATGATAGCGGGGTGAACAGGCAGTGGTTCGGGTGGTTGATGTCCTTGATGATCTTTATGGCCTTCCTGTAACATCGGGTGGTGTAGGTGTCCTGGAGGGCAGGTAGTTTGCCCCGGTGATGCGTTGTGCAGACCTCACTACCCTCTGGAGAGCCTTACGGTTGAGGGCGGAGCAGTTGCCGTACCAGGCGGTGATACAGCCCGCCAGGATGCTCTCGATTGTGCATCTGTAGAAGTTCGTGAGTGCTTTTGGTGACAAGCCGAATTTCTTCAGCCTCCTGAGGTTGAAGAGGCGCTGCTGCGCCTTCTTCACGACGCTGTCAGTGTGAGTGGACCAATTCAGTTTGTCTGTGATGTGTATGCCGAGGAACTTAAAACTTGCTACCCTCTCCACTACTGTTCCATCGATGTGGATAGGGGGTGTTCCCTCTGCTGTTTCCTGAAGTCCACAATCATCTCCTTAGTTTTGTTGACGTTGAGTGTGAGGTTATTTTCCTGACACCACACTCCGAGGGCCCTCACCTCCTCCCTGTAGGCCGTCTCGTCGTTGTTGGTAATCAAGCCTACCACTGTTGTGTCGTCCGCAAACTTGATGATTGAGTTGAGGCGTGCGTGGCCACGCAGTCGTGGGTGAACAGGGAGTACAGGAGAGGGCTCAGAACGCACCCTTGTGGGGCCCCGTGTTGAGGATCAGCGGGGAGGAGATGTTGTTGCCTACCCTCACCACCTGGGGGCGGCCCGTCAGGAAGTCCAGTACCCAGTTGCACAGGGCGGGGTCGAGACCCAGGGTCTCGAGCTTGATGACGAGCTTGGAGGGTACTATGGTGTTGAATGCCGAGCTGTAGTCGATGAACAGCATTCTCACATAGGTATTCCTCTTGTCCAGGTGGGTTAGGGCAGTGTGCAGTGTGGTTGAGATTGCATCGTCTGTGGACCTATTTGGGCGGTAAGCAAATTGGAGTGGGTCTAGGGTGTCAGGTAGGGTGGAGGTGATATGGTCCTTGACTAGTCTCTCAAAGCACTTCATGATGACGGAAGTGAGTGCTACGGGGCGGTAGTCGTTTAGCTCAGTTACCTTAGTTTTCTTGGGAACAGGAACAATGGTGGCCCTCTTGAAGCATGTGGGAACAGCAGACTGGTATAGGGATTGATTGAATATGTCCGTAAACACACCGGCCAGCTGGTCTGCGCATGCTCTGAGGGCGCGGCTGGGGATGCCGTCTGGGCCTGCAGCCTTGCGAGGGTTAACACGTTTAAATGTCTTACTCACCTCGGCTGCAGTGAAGGAGAGACCGCATGTTTTCGTTGCAGGCCGTGTCAGTGGCACTGTATTGTCCTCAAAGCGGGCAAAAAAGTTATTTAGTCTGCCTGGGAGCAAGACATCCTGGTCCGTGACTGGGCTGGGTTTCTTCTTGTAGTCCGTGATTGACTGTAGACCCTGCCACATGCCTCTTGTGTCTGAGCCATTGAATTGAGATTCCACTTTGTCCCTGTACTGACGCTTAGCTTGTTTAATAGCCTTGCGGAGGGAATAGCTGCATTGTTTATATTCGGACATATTACCAGACACCTTGCCCTGATTAAAAGCAGTGGTTCGCGCTTTCAGTTTCACGCGAATGCTGCCATCAATCCACGGTTTCTGGTTTGGGAATGTTTTTATCGTTGCTATGGGAACGACATCTTCGACGCACGTTCTAATGAACTCGCACACCGAATCAGCGTATTCGTCAATATTTTCATCTGACGCAATACGAAACATGTCCCAGTCCACGTGATGGAAGCAGTCTTGGAGTGTGGAGTCAGCTTGGTCTGACCAGCGTTGGACAGACCTCAGCGTGGGAGCCTCTTGTTTAAGTTTCTGCCTGTAGGCAGGGATCAACAAAATGGAGTCGTGGTCAGCTTTTCCGAAAGGGGGGCGGGGCAGGGCCTTATATGCGTCGCGGAAGTTAGAGTAACAATGATCCAAGGTTTTACCACCCCAGATACACAAATTGAAGCCGGTTTGTCTGTTAGCGCTGTCCTTTGTTCTACATGCTAACAACAGCATAAAGCTCGATTTTGCACATCGTTTGACCAGTTTAATCGACATATAATATGTAAATTGGAAGTTTTGGTGCGCAAGAGTGCTGGACCAGAAGTCATTTTTGATGCATTTCAGCTGAAGCAGTTAGCATATGCTAATACAGGGACACGCAACATGAAACCAAATGATTTATTGGGTAAGTATGACTCCTTCTACGTCTTCTGATGGAAGAACATCAAAGGTAAGGGAATATTTATGTGGTTATTTTGGGTTTCTGTGGACTCCAAACATACTGCTAATATCGGAGCGCCGACTCCTAGTATAGCCAAGTGAACGATGTCTGTAACGTTAAAAATAAATGTAATACAGCGGTTGCATTAAGAAGAAGTGTTACTTTGTAAAAATATGCAGAACATGTATATTTAGTCATGGTTATTGCTTGTTATCTGACGTTATCTGTCGGAGCTATCATCATTTCTCCTGACATTTGAGTAGCATGTTTTTTTTTTAAATGTCGTCAACCGAGATTTATGGATATTATATAGCATATTATTGAAAAAAAATTAAATGTACTGTGTAACATGTAATATTACTGTCATCTGATGAAGATTTTCAAAAGGTTAGTGAATTATTTATTTTTTAATCCTACTTTTAAATTTTATTTTTTCTGGGACAAAATGGCCGCCGATTGCCTTTTGTTTCGGTGGTGATCTAATATAAATATGTGCTATGTTTTCGCCGTAAAACATTTTAGAAATCTGACTTGCTGGGTAGATAAACAACTTGTTTATCTTTCATTTGAGCTATTTTACTTGTTAATGTGTGGAGGTTAAATATTTTTAGGAATATTTTTTCGCATTGTGCGTTATGCTAATGAGCTTGAGCCTTAGTCACGATACCGGATCCGGCATTGGTGGACTATGAGGTTAAGAACCGCACTTTTTAACTCCATCCTTGCTGTGTGTGCGTGTGAGAGCTTTTCTTTGACATCTATTGGGAGAAATGACTGATTTACAGTTCATGAGGGTTACCTAGTCACACATATGAAGTTTAGGAAAGATGTGACTTTTTTAACCCTTCAAAACAGAGTGTGTGACCCAATTAAAGGCACTTCCGGTTGGCACAGGAAGCTATAAGTAAACACATGTCTTGATTTACATAGAAACTTACAGAATCCTGAGTTTTAAGTCTAAGAATTGACTGATCTACGATCTACACAGGGTTGAACGTAGTCATTTTCACCTTTGAAGGTTATGTACATCAAAACACCTTTTGGGTCAATTTAACCACTTCCGGTTGCTCCAGGAAGTTTAGAATCGACACAGGTAGACCTCATAGTGGTCTGATGGACTGTCATAGAAGACAGGTTCATTAGGCATTCATAACCCACATAGGCTTCAGGTTGAATTTAGAGGTGCAGGCAATGTATTCCTATGGGGAGAGAAGTCAATGCAAACTCTTTGATGTAAACACCTTCTTTTAACTGTTAAGGGTTAATGCCACACAGTCAAGGTTAGGCTTGCACGGATCGGGAGGACCTTAGGAACATACCTGAGGTCGAATTGTGCTTCTCACCCTAACGGTTCTCTCACTGTCACCCAAAAGCAAATGACATTGAGGGCCAGGCCTCATTTTGGTTCTGCTTTTTTTCAAGGTCACTGAACGCAGAGCGAGCTACGGTCAAGCGGGGCGTCTCGTTGAACTCGGCACAGTCTGGAGACTATGGTGATGCCATTTTTTGTGTTGATTTCAGAATGCCATTTTGGTGATGGTCCCTCTCCGTTTAAAAACATATTGCTAATGTACAAAAGTCAACTAGCAAGTCAGTGTCCAGTGTCCATCAGTCAATTAGATGTCATTCTGACACCAAACTGATACCAATTGACACCAAACCCACTTTTTCCAACTCATTTAGAAGCCAACTATCACATATGTCAGAGCAGGCCCATAATTCACAGCGCCTTTAGTTTAAAACATAATAAAACGTAAAACACATAGTTACGTTCTAGCTGCGGGTCCAGGTCGGACATTATGTGAAGGCCTATGTGAGGCGACCCCGAATCCCGAGTTTCGGCTCGATAGGTCCTTCGGTGCCCGAGTAAAACCCTAATTGGTGCTGAAAATCCACTTTTTTCCAATGCCTTGCTATGGGGTCCTTGAATGAGCTATCGGACAGAAACGTTGGGGTCCGTCTCTATGGGCCGAGCCGGTTTCAATGCACCTAGTCTTGTGTCTCTGAGACTTTTCTAAATGTCGCCATTTTCGTAATGGTCAAAATGAATTGAAGTCATTGCAAATGTACGAGGCTGTTTCTCGGTCCGAGAACCTTCTAGAGCCACCTAACTCACCACGCACTATCGACCTGAGGTCTAGAACAGGTTTCTAAAGTTTCGGAACTCTAGGTCTGACGGTTCTTTTTTAGCTCGAACAAAGCTAACTATTGGAGGCACTGTCTGTCTCTACAAACCCCAATACGTCCCTCCTTCCAAGTTGTGTGTCTGTGTGATTTAGTTTTCCTTTGAAATTTTATGGGAAAAATGACTGATTTACAGTTCATGTGGGTTGCCTAATCACACATATGAAGTTTTGGACAGATCTGACTTTTTTAACCCCTCGAAACAGCCCCTGAGACACCAATTATGGAACTTCCGGTTGGCACAGGAAGCTATAAGTCAACACATATCCTCATTGGGGTATGCTTTTACAGAATCCTGAGTTTTAAGTCTTTACGTTAAGAATTGACTGATTTACACAGGGTTGAATGCACTATGTCTATCAAACTGCAGGCAGGGTATGGATATACACTTTTAGGGTGATTTTAACCACTTCCGGTTGGTCCAGGAAGCTTAGAATCAACACAGGTAGACCTCATACTGGCCTGATGGACTGTTACCAAAGACAGGTTCATACGGCATTCATAACCCATATAGACTTCAGGTTGAATTTAGAGTGCAGGCAATGTATTCCTATGGGGAGACAAGTCAATGCAAACTCTTTGAAGTAAACACCTTCTTTTAACTATTAAGGGTTAATGCCACACGGTCAACGTTAGGCTTGCACGGATCGGAAGGACCTTAGGAACATACCTGAGTTCGAATTGTGCTTCTCACCCTAAAGGTTCTCTCACTGTCACCCAAAAGCAAATGACGTGGTGGGGCAGGCTTAATTTTGGGCCTACTTTTCTAATGGTCGCTGCGCTCAGACCGAGCGAGCTACGGTCAAGCGGGATATCTCGTTGAACTCGGCACGGCCTAGAGATTATGTTTATGCCATTTCCTGCTCTCTGTGTCTTTAAGCACCGCCCTTTTTCACTCCATCCTTGCTGTGTGTGTGTATGAGAGCTTTTCTTTGACATATGTTGGGAGAAATGACTGATTTACAGTTCAGGAGGGTTATCTAGTCACACATATGAAGTTTTAAAAATATGTGACTTTTTTAACCCTTCAAAACAGACAGTTTGACCCAATTAAAGGCACTTCCGGTTGGAACAGGAACCTATAAGTAAACACATGTCTTGATTGACATAGAAACTTACAGAATCCTGAGTTTTAAGTCTGTAAGTTAAGAATTGACTGATCTACGATCTACACAGTGTTGAATGCAGTCATTTTCACCTTTGAAGGTTATGTACATCAAAACTCCTTTTGGGTCAATTTAACCACTTCCGGTCGCTCCAGGAAGCTTAGAATCGACACAGGTAGACCTCATGGTGGTCTGATGGACTGTCATAGAAGACAGGTTCATTAGGCATTCATAACCCACATAGGCCTCAGGTTGAATTTAGAGGTGCAGGCAATGTATTCCTATGGGGAGACAAGTCAATGCAAACTGTTTGATGTAAACACCTTCTTTTAACTGTTAATGGTTAATGCCACACGGTGAAGGTTAGGCTGGCACGGATCGGGAGGACCTTAGGAACATACCTGAGGTCGAATTGTGCTTCTCACCCTAACGGTTCTCTCACTGTCACCCAAAAGCAAATGACATTGAGGGCCAGGCCTCATTTTGGTTCTGCTTTTTTTCAAGGTCACTGCACTCAGAGCGAGCTACGGTCAAGCGGGGCGTCTCGTTGAACTCGGCACAGTCTGGAGACTATGGTGATGCCATTTTTTGTGTTGATTTCAGAATGCCATTTTGGTGATGGTCCCTCTCCGTTTAAACATATTGCTAATGTACAAAAGTCAACTAGCAAGTCAGTATCCACCAGTCAATTAGATGTCATTCTGACACCAAACTGATACCAATTGACACCAAACCCACTTTTTCCAACTCATTTAGAAGCCAACTATCACATATGTCAGAGCAGGCCCATAATTCAGAGCGCCTTTAGTTTAAAACATAATATAAACGTAAAACACATAGTTACGTTCTAGCTGCGGGTCCAGGTCGGACATTATGTGAAGGCCTATGTGAGGCGACCCCGAATCCATATGAAGTTTCGGCTCGATAGGTCCTTCGGTGCCCGAGTAAAACCCTAATTGGTGCTGAAAATCCACTTATTTCAATGCCTTGCTATGGGGTCCTTGAATGAGCTATCGGACAGAAACGTTGGGGTCCGTCTCTATGGGCCGAGCCGGTTTCAATGCACCTAGTCTTGTGTCTCTGAGACTTTTCTAAATGTCGCCATTTTCGTAATGGTCAAAATGAATTGAAGTCATTGCAAATGTACGAGGCTGTTTCTCGGTCCGAGAACCTTCTAGAGCCACCTAACTCACCACGCACTATCGACCTGAGGTCTAGAACAGGTTTCTAAAGTTTTGAACTCTAGGTCTGACGGTTCTTTTTAGCTCGAACAAAGCTAACTATTGGAGGCACTGTCTGTCTCTACAAACCCCAATACGTCCCTCCTTCCAAGTTGTGTGTCTGTGTGATTTAGTTTTCCTTTGAAATTTTATGGGAAAAATGACTGATTTACAGTTCATGTGGGTTGCCTAATCACACATATGAAGTTTTGGACAGATCTGACTTTTTAACCCCTCGAAACAGCCCCTGAGACACCAATTATGGAACTTCCGGTTGGCACAGGAAGCTATAAGTCAACACATATCCTCATTGGGGTATGCTTTTACAGAATCCTGAGTTTTAAGTCTTTACGTTCAGAATTGACTGATTATACAGGGTTGAATGCACTATGTCTATCAAACTGCAGGCAGGGTATGGATATACACTTTTAGGGTGATTTTAACCACTTCCGGTTAGTCCAGGAAGCTTAGAATCAACACAGGTAGACCTCATACTGGCCTGATGGACTGTTACCAAAGACAGGTTCATACGGCATTCATAACCCATATAGACTTCAGGTTGAATTTAGGGGTGCAGGCAATGTATTCCTATGGGGAGACAAGTCAATGCAAACTCTTTGAAGTAAACACCTTCTTTTAACTATTAAGGGTTAATGCCACACGGTCAACGTTAGGCTTGCACGGATCGGAAGGACCTTAGGAACATACCTGAGTTCGAATTGTGCTTCTCACCCTAAAGGTTCTCTCACTGTCACCCAAAAGCAAATGACGTGGTGGGGCAGGCTTAATTTTGGGCCTACTTTTCTAATGGTCGCTGCGCTCAGACCGAGCGAGCTACGGTCAAGCGGGATATCTCGTTGAACTCGGCACGGCCTAGAGATTATGTTTATGCCATTCCTGCTCTCTGTGTCTTTAAGCACCGCCCTTTTTCACTCCATCCTTGCTGTGTGTGTGTATGAGAGCTTTTCTTTGACATATGTTGGGAGAAATGACTGATTTACAGTTCAGGAGGGTTATCTAGTCACACATATGAAGTTTTAAAAATATGTGACTTTTTTAACCCTTCAAAACAGACAGTTTGACCCAATTAAAGGCACTTCCGGTTGGAACAGGAACCTATAAGTAAACACATGTCTTGATTGACATAGAAACTTACAGAATCCTGAGGTTTAAGTCTGTAAGTTAAGAATTGACTGATCTACGATCTACACAGTGTTGAATGCAGTCATTTTCACCTTTGAAGGTTATGTACATCAAAACTCCTTTTGGGTCAATTTAACCACTTCCGGTCGCTCCAGGAAGCTTAGAATCGACACAGGTAGACCTCATGGTGGTCTGATGGACTGTCATAGAAGACAGGTTCATTAGGCATTCATAACCCACATAGGCCTCAGGTTGAATTTAGAGGTGCAGGCAATGTATTCCTATGGGGAGAGAAGTCAATGCAAACTCTTTGATGTAAACACCTTCTTTTAACTGTTAATGGTTAATGCCACACGGTGAAGGTTAGGCTGGCACGGATCGGGAGGACCTTAGGAACATACCTGAGGTCGAATTGTGCTTCTCACCCTAACGGTTCTCTCACTGTCACCCAAAAGCAAATGACATTGAGGGCCAGGCCTCATTTTGGTTCTGCTTTTTTTCAAGGTCACTGCACTCAGAGCGAGCTACGGTCAAGCGGGGCGTCTCGTTGAACTCGGCACAGTCTGGAGACTATGGTGATGCCATTTTTTGTGTTGATTTCAGAATGCCATTTTGGTGATGGTCCCTCTCCGTTTAAACATATTGCTAATGTACAAAAGTCAACTAGCAAGTCAGTATCCACCAGTCAATTAGATGTCATTCTGACACCAAACTGATACCAATTGACACCAAACCCACTTTTTCCAACTCATTTAGAAGCCAACTATCACATATGTCAGAGCAGGCCCATAATTCAGAGCGCCTTTAGTTTAAAACATAATATAAACGTAAAACACATAGTTACGTTCTAGCTGCGGGTCCAGGTCGGACATTATGTGAAGGCCTATGTGAGGCGACCCCGAATCCCGAGTTTCGGCTCGATAAGTCCTTCGGTGCCCGAGTAAAACCCTAATTGGTGCTGAAAATCCACTTATTTCAATGCCTTGCTATGGGGTCCTTGAATGAGCTATCGGACAGAAACGTTGGGGTCCGTCTCTATGGGCCGAGCCGGTTTCAATGCACCTAGTCTTGTGTCTCTGAGACTTTTCTAAATGTCGCCATTTTCGTAATGGTCAAAATGAATTGAAGTCATTGCAAATGTACGAGGCTGTTTCTCGGTCCGAGAACCTTCTAGAGCCACCTAACTCACCACGCACTATCGACCTGAGGTCTAGAACAGGTTTCTAAAGTTTCGGAACTCTAGGTCTGACGGTTCTTTTTTAGCTCGAACAAAGCTAACTATTGGAGGCACTGTCTGTCTCTACAAACCCCAATACGTCCCTCCTTCCAAGTTGTGTGTCTGTGTGATTTAGTTTTCCTTTGAAATTTTATGGGAAAATGACTGATTTACAGTTCATGTGGGTTGCCTAATCACACATATGAAGTTTTGGACAGATCTGACTTTTTAACCCCTCGAAACAGCCCCTGAGACACCAATTATGGAACTTCCGGTTGGCACAGGAAGCTATAAGTCAACACATATCCTCATTGGGGTATGCTTTTACAGAATCCTGAGTTTTAAGTCTTTACGTTCAGAATTGACTGATTATACAGGGTTGAATGCACTATGTCTATCAAACTGCAGGCAGGGTATGGATATACACTTTTAGGGTGATTTTAACCACTTCCGGTTAGTCCAGGAAGCTTAGAATCAACACAGGTAGACCTCATACTGGCCTGATGGACTGTTACCAAAGACAGGTTCATACGGCATTCATAACCCATATAGACTTCAGGTTGAATTTAGGGGTGCAGGCAATGTATTCCTATGGGGAGACAAGTCAATGCAAACTCTTTGAAGTAAACACCTTCTTTTAACTATTAAGGGTTAATGCCACACGGTCAACGTTAGGCTTGCACGGATCGGAAGGACCTTAGGAACATACCTGAGTTCGAATTGTGCTTCTCACCCTAAAGGTTCTCTCACTGTCACCCAAAAGCAAATGACGTGGTGGGGCAGGCTTAATTTTGGGCCTACTTTTCTAATGGTCGCTGCGCTCAGACCGAGCGAGCTACGGTCAAGCGGGATATCTCGTTGAACTCGGCACGGCCTAGAGATTATGTTTATGCCATTCCTGCTCTCTGTGTCTTTAAGCACCGCCCTTTTTCACTCCATCCTTGCTGTGTGTGTGTATGAGAGCTTTTCTTTGACATATGTTGGGAGAAATGACTGATTTACAGTTCAGGAGGGTTATCTAGTCACACATATGAAGTTTTAAAAATATGTGACTTTTTAACCCTTCAAAACAGACAGTTTGACCCAATTAAAGGCACTTCCGGTTGGAACAGGAACCTATAAGTAAACACATGTCTTGATTGACATAGAAACTTACAGAATCCTGAGTTTTAAGTCTGTAAGTTAAGAATTGACTGATCTACGATCTACACAGTGTTGAATGCAGTCATTTTCACCTTTGAAGGTTATGTACATCAAAACTCCTTTTGGGTCAATTTAACCACTTCCGGTCGCTCCAGGAAGCTTAGAATCGACACAGGTAGACCTCATGGTGGTCTGATGGACTGTCATAGAAGACAGGTTCATTAGGCATTCATAACCCACATAGGCCTCAGGTTGAATTTAGAGGTGCAGGCAATGTATTCCTATGGGGAGAGAAGTCAATGCAAACTCTTTGATGTAAACACCTTCTTTTAACTGTTAAGGGTTAATGCCACACGGTCAAGGTTAGGCTTGCACGGATCGGGAGGACCTTAGGAACATACCTGAGGTCGAATTGTGCTTCTCACCCTAACGGTTCTCTCACTGTCACCCAAAAGCAAATGACATTGAGGGCCAGGCCTCATTTTGGTTCTGCTTTTTTCAAGGTCACTGCACTCAGAGCGAGCTACGGTCAAGCGGGGCGTCTCGTTGAACTCGGCACAGTCTGGAGACTATGGTGATGCCATTTTTGTGTTGATTTCAGAATGCCATTTTGGTGATGGTCCCTCTCCGTTTAAACATATTGCTAATGTACAAAAGTCAACTAGCAAGTCAGTATCCACCAGTCAATTAGATGTCATTCTGACACCAAACTGATACCAATTGACACCAAACCCACTTTTTCCAACTCATTTAGAAGCCAACTATCACATATGTCAGAGCAGGCCCATAATTCAGAGCGCCTTTAGTTTAAAACATAATATAAACGTAAAACACATAGTTACGTTCTAGCTGCGGGTCCAGGTCGGACATTATGTGAAGGCCTATGTGAGGCGACCCCGAATCCCGAGTTTCGGCTCGATAGGTCCTTCGGTGCCCGAGTAAAACCCTAATTGGTGCTGAAAATCCACTTATTTCAATGCCTTGCTATGGGGTCCTTGAATGAGCTATCGGACAGAAACGTTGGGGTCCGTCTCTATGGGCCGAGCCGGTTTCAATGCACCTAGTCTTGTGTCTCTGAGACTTTTCTAAATGTCGCCATTTTCGTAATGGTCAAAATGAATTGAAGTCATTGCAAATGTACGAGGCTGTTTCTCGGTCCGAGAACCTTCTAGAGCCACCTAACTCACCACGCACTATCGACCTGAGGTCTAGAACAGGTTTCTAAAGTTTCGGAACTCTAGGTCTGACGGTTCTTTTTTAGCTCGAACAAAGCTAACTATTGGAGGCACTGTCTGTCTCTACAAACCCCAATACGTCCCTCCTTCCAAGTTGTGTGTCTGTGTGATTTAGTTTTCCTTTGAAATTTTATGGGAAAAATGACTGATTTACAGTTCATGTGGGTTGCCTAATCACACATATGAAGTTTTGGACAGATCTGACTTTTTTAACCCCTCGAAACAGCCCCTGAGACACCAATTATGGAACTTCCGGTTGGCACAGGAAGCTATAAGTCAACACATATCCTCATTGGGGTATGCTTTTACAGAATCCTGAGTTTTAAGTCTTTACGTTCAGAATTGACTGATTATACAGGGTTGAATGCACTATGTCTATCAAACTGCAGGCAGGGTATGGATATACACTTTTAGGGTGATTTTAACCACTTCCGGTTAGTCCAGGAAGCTTAGAATCAACACAGGTAGACCTCATACTGGCCTGATGGACTGTTACCAAAGACAGGTTCATACGGCATTCATAACCCATATAGACTTCAGGTTGAATTTAGGGGTGCAGGCAATGTATTCCTATGGGGAGACAAGTCAATGCAAACTCTTTGAAGTAAACACCTTCTTTTAACTATTAAGGGTTAATGCCACACGGTCAACGTTAGGCTTGCACGGATCGGAAGGACCTTAGGAACATACCTGAGTTCGAATTGTGCTTCTCACCCTAAAGGTTCTCTCACTGTCACCCAAAAGCAAATGACGTGGTGGGGCAGGCTTAATTTTGGGCCTACTTTTCTAATGGTCGCTGCGCTCAGACCGAGCGAGCTACGGTCAAGCGGGATATCTCGTTGAACTCGGCACGGCCTAGAGATTATGTTTATGCCATTCCTGCTCTCTGTGTCTTTAAGCACCGCCCTTTTTCACTCCATCCTTGCTGTGTGTGTGTATGAGAGCTTTTCTTTGACATATGTTGGGAGAAATGACTGATTTACAGTTCAGGAGGGTTATCTAGTCACACATATGAAGTTTTAAAAATATGTGACTTTTTTAACCCTTCAAAACAGACAGTTTGACCCAATTAAAGGCACTTCCGGTTGGAACAGGAACCTATAAGTAAACACATGTCTTGATTGACATAGAAACTTACAGAATCCTGAGTTTTAAGTCTGTAAGTTAAGAATTGACTGATCTACGATCTACACAGTGTTGAATGCAGTCATTTTCACCTTTGAAGGTTATGTACATCAAAACTCCTTTTGGGTCAATTTAACCACTTCCGGTCGCTCCAGGAAGCTTAGAATCGACACAGGTAGACCTCATGGTGGTCTGATGGACTGTCATAGAAGACAGGTTCATTAGGCATTCATAACCCACATAGGCCTCAGGTTGAATTTAGAGGTGCAGGCAATGTATTCCTATGGGGAGAGAAGTCAATGCAAACTCTTTGAAGTAAACATCTTCTTTTAACTATTAAGGGTTAATGCTACACGGTCAAGGTTAGGCTTGCACGGATCGGGAGGACCTTAGGAACGTACCTGAGGTCGAATTGTGCTTCTCACCCTAACGGTTCTCTCACTGTCACCCAAAAGCAAATGACATTGAGGGCCAGGCTTCATTTTGGTTCTGCTTTTTTTCAAGGTCACTGCACTCAGAGCGAGCTACGGTCAAGCGGGGCGTCTCGTTGAACTCGGCACAGTCTGGAGACTATGGTGATGCCATTTTTTGTGTTGATTTCAGAATGCCATTTTGGTGATGGTCCCTCTCCGTTTAAACATATTGCTAATGTACAAAAGTCAACTAGCAAGTCAGTGTCCATCAGTCAATTAGATGTCATTCTGACACCAAACTGATACCAATTGACACCAAACCCACTTTTTAGGCTTTGTGTGTCTTTAAGCACCGCACTTTGTCACTCCATCCTTGCTGTGTGTGTGTTTCTGTGTGTGTGTGTGTGAGAGAGAGCTTTTCTTTGACATCTGTTGGGAGAAATGACTGACTTACAGTTTATGGGGGTTGCCTAATCACACATATGAAGTTTTGAAAAGATCTGACCTTTTTAACCCTTGGAAACTGCCACTGTGACACCATTTAAGGCACTTCCGGTTGGCACAGGAAGCTATAAATAAACTCATATCATGATTTGGGTATGCCTTTACAGAATCCTGAGTTTGAAGTCTTTACGTTAAGAACTGAGTTATTTACGGAGGGTTTAGTGAGTGTGTGTTATTTCAGAAAATCATAGAAAATCACAGAAATCTCGCAGAGCTCTGCAGCACACTTTAAAAAGATTCGTAAGAACACCCTGCAACTGGATCTGTAACCGTTGAAAAAAAAAACACCTATCCGTGAACATCACCTAGGTGTCGTTGTACGATTTCTCTTAAATGACGATAGATAAATGGCTGGTTCTTTTTTTATTGACACCGGAGGCTCCTTGACTTTGACGTGAAGTGGAAAAATAATTTCTCTATTTTCATTTTGGACCTTTAATCCCAGATGAATGGCCATAACTCAAAAACCGTTGAGGCCTAGACGCCATCTTGTTCGGGGCCAACTGCCCATTATGCCGCCCCTACGCTCACCGAGTTTCGGCTTCTAAATATTTTCAGTTTTCGAGATAAGGCCCCGTCGTGAATCGTGATGTTTTGTCCAATACCAATATGATTGCTTATGCCCTCTTGTGGGAATTTCCGGGACAGCGGAAAAATGACCTAAATCTTATTATTTTTGTAAAACGGAAACCGAATGTCCGACAAAGTTTATTTGATGACTTCCTGGTAGGTCCGGCCCTGCCGCTCGGCCCGACGCCGTCCGCGAATTTTACAAACGATTTCGGACGTCTAGTAAGGGACCGTACATTTGCAATATGGACTTTCTCACTAACCATACAGGTACTGCCGAAATCTTCCCTTAAGGTATGTAATATCCCAAAGTGAGTACCACAGAAAGAGCCATAATACCCATTAAAAACTAGCGGTCAAACAGGAAAATGGTTCCAATCATTTTCCCACCCTTCATGTTCCCCACAGGGGATTTTAAAAACACTTAAAATAAGGGCTGTGTTTCTTGTCGGCTTACCCTGGAGTGGTAAACTATTTGAATCATTATGGACCTCAGACCACACGTAGCAGGAATGTATTCAGAGCGCCCAAGCTAGCCACACATGCAGAGTGCGTTACGCGACTAAAAAAGGTAAGTCTGAATTCCAAATACTGAGAAGTGCGAAGGAAAAGCATGAATTCCGAAATTGGGACCGAGCCCTAAGTGAATAGGCTTACTGTCCAATTTGTTAAAAAGTGTTTCCACCCGGTCTCGAACCGGGGACCTTTCGCGTGTTAGGCGAACGTGATAACCACTACACTACAGAAACCTGATGAGTGGAATACTAAGGGTGTGGCTGACTTTGGCTGGGTGGGGCATTCCTCAATCTCCGAACCTATTGAAAATCAGAAATTACTTAGTCCATTAATTAAGCAATAAGGCTTGAGAAGCCGGGAATTATGAGGTATTTTTAAAATATTTGTTTTATTAATAAAAACTATATGTTATCGCTTTGTCATTATGGGGTATTGTGTGTAGATAGATTTTATTTTATTTCGTCCATTTTAGTATAAGTCTGTAATGTAACAAAATGTGGAAAAACGTAAAGGGGTCTGAAAACTTTCCGAATGCACTGTACCTATGCAGGCTAGCTTCTTTTCCTTTGCTAGCCAGCCAACTAAACCTATCACACAATCACATCAAGCAGCTGAAATGACAGAAAACGATCTACATTTTTGTTTGTTTTACCTTGGATTATATTGCCATTTCTTTGGATATATCCATTACAATGACCCTGATAAATGAATTTGCCTGGCTCAGAGAAGCTGTCAGTCTGTTCACATTCATACAGATCGCACGGTGGAGGTCCCCAAAAAACGGCAACATTGATCCACAGGTCGGAGAGGTAGACAGCAAGGTTTAGATAAACCACAACTGTTTCAAACCAAATGCTAGCCTCTGGGCATTGGGAAATATTGAATATGACCTTTCGCGTGTGAGGCGAACGTGATAACCACTACACTACTGAAACTACAATACAAAAAGAGGAAGTCGTGGAAAATATTAGGAATGCCCACAAGTCTACCTCACATAATATCCCAAAGTGAGTACCACAGAAAGAGCCATAATACCCATTAAAAACTAGCGGTCAAACAGGAAAATGGTTCCAATCATTTTTCCACCCTTCATGTTCCCCACAGGGGATTTTAAAAACACTTAAAATAAGGGCTGTGTTTCTTGTCGGCTTACCCTGGAGTGGTAAACTATTTGAATCATTATGGACCTCAGACCACACGTAGCAGGAATGTATTCAGAGCGCCCAAGCTAGCCACACATGCAGAGTGTGTTACGCGACTAAAAAAGGTAAGTCTGAATACCAAATACTGAGAAGTGCGAAGGAAAAGCATGAATTCCAAAATTGGGACCGAGCCCTAAGTGATTAGGCTGACTGTCCAATTTGTTAGAAAGTGTTTCCACCCGGTCTCGAACCGGGGACCTTTCGCGTGTGAGGCGAACGTGATAACCACTACACTACAGAAACCTGATGAGTGGAATACTAAGGGTGTGGCTGACTTTGGCTGGGTGGGGCATTCCTCAATCTCCGAACCTATTGAAAATCAGAAATGACTTAGTCCATTAATTAAGCAATAAGGCTTGAGAAGCCGGGAATTATGAGGTATTTTTAAAATATTTGTTTTATTAATAAAAACTATATGTTATCGCTTTGTCATTATGGGGTATTGTGTGTAGATAGATTTTATTTTATTTCATCCATTTTAGTATAAGTCTGTAACGTAACAAAATGTGGAAAAAGTAAGGGGCCTGAAAACTTTCCGAATGCACTGTACCTATGCAGGCTAGCTTCTTTTCCTTTGCTAGCCAGCCAACTAAACCTATCACACAATCACATCAAGCAGCTGAAATGACAGAAAACGATCTACATTTTTGTTTGTTTTACCTTGGATTATATTGCCATTTCTTTGGATATATCCATTACAATGATCCTGATAAATGAATTTGCCTGGCTCAGAGAAGCTGTCAGTCTGTTCACATTCATACAGATCGCACGGTGGAGGTCCCCCAAAAAACGGCAACATTGATCCACAGGTCGGAGAGGTAGACAGCAAGGTTTAGATAAACCACAACTGTTTCAAACCAAATGCTAGCCTCTGGGCATTGGGAAATATTGAATATGACCTTTCGCGTGTGAGGCGAACGTGATAACCACTACACTACTGAAACTACAATACAAAAAGAGGAAGTTGTGGAAAATATTAGGAATGCCCACAAGTCTACCTCACATAATATCCCAAAGTGAGTACCACAGAAAGAGCCATAATACCCATTAAAAACTAGCGGTCAAACAGGAAAATGGTTCCAATCATTTTTCCACCCTTCATGTTCCCCACAGGGGATTTTAAAAACACTTAAAATAAGGGCTGTGTTTCTTGTCGGCTTACCCTGGAGTGGTAAACTATTTGAATCATTATGGACCTCAGACCACACGTAGCAGGAATGTATTCAGAGCGCCCAAGCTAGCCACACATGCAGAGTGCGTTACGCGACTAAAAAAGGTAAGTCTGAATACCAAATACTGAGAAGTGCGAAGGAAAAGCATGAATTCCGAAATTGGGACCGAGCCCTAAGTGAATAGGCTTACTGTCCAATTTGTTAAAAAGTGTTTCCACCCGGTCTCGAACCGGGGACCTTTCGTGTGTTAGGAGAACGTGATAACCACTACACTACAGAAACCTGATGAGTGGAATACTAAGGGTGTGGCTGACTTTGGCTGGGTGGGGCATTTATCGCTCTCAGAGCCTATTGAAAATCAGAAATGACTTAGTCCATTAATTAAGCAATAAGGCTTGAGAAGCTGGGAATTATGAGGTATTTTTAAAATATTTGTTTTATTAATAAAAACTATATGTTATCGCTTTGTCATTATGGGGTATTGTGTGTAGATAGATTTTATTTTATTTCATCCATTTTAGTATAAGTCTGTAACGTAACAAAATGTGGAAAAAAGTAAGGGGCCTGAAAACTTTCCGAATGCACTGTACCTATGCAGGCTAGCTTCTTTTCCTTTGCTAGCCAGCCAACTAAACCTATCACACAATCACATCAAGCAGCTGAAATGACAGAAAACGATCTACATTTTTGTTTGTTTTACCTTGGATTATATTGCCATTTATTTGGATATATCCATTACAATGATCCTGATAAATGAATTTGCCTGGCTCAGAGAAGCTGTCAGTCTGTTCACATTCATACAGATCGCACGGTGGAGGTCCCCCAAAAAACGGCAACATTGATCCACAGGTCGGAGAGGTAGACAGCAAGGTTTAGATAAACCACAACTGTTTCAAACCAAATGCTAGCCTCTGGGCATTGGGAAATATTGAATATGACCTTTCGCGTGTGAGGCGAACGTGATAACCACTACACTACTGAAACTACAATACAAAAAGAGGAAGTGTGGAAAATATTAGGAATGCCCACAAGTCTACCTCACATAATATCCCAAAGTGAGTACCACAGAAAGAGCCATAATACCCATTAAAAACTAGCGGTCAAACAGGAAAATGGTTCCAATCATTTTTCCACCCTTCATGTTCCCCACAGGGGATTTTAAAAACACTTAAAATAAGGGCTGTGTTTCTTGTCGGCTTACCCTGGAGTGGTAAACTATTTGAATCATTATGGACCTCAGACCACACGTAGCAGGAATGTATTCAGAGCGCCCAAGCTAGCCACACATGCAGAGTGTATTACGCGACTAAAAAGGTAAGTCTGAATACCAAATACTGAGAAGTGCGAAGGAAAAGCATGAATTCCAAAATTGGGACGAGCCCTAAGTGATTAGGCTGACTGTCCAATTTGTTAGAAAGTGTTTCCACCCGGTCTCGAACCGGGGACCTTTCACGTGTGAGGCGAACGTGATAACCACTACACTACAGAAACCTGATGAGTGGAATACTAAGGGTGTGGCTGACTTTGGCTGGGTGGGGCATTCCTCAATCTCCGAACCTATTGAAAATCAGAAATGACTTAGTCCATTAATTAAGCAATAAGGCTTGAGAAGCCGGGAATTATGAGGTATTTTTAAAATATTTGTTTTATTAATAAAAACTATATGTTATCGCTTTGTCATTATGGGGTATTGTGTGTAGATAGATTTTATTTTATTTCATCCATTTTAGTATAAGTCTGTAACGTAACAAAATGTGGAAAAAGTAAGGGGCCTGAAAACTTTCCGAATGCACTGTACCTATGCAGGCTAGCTTCTTTTCCTTTGCTAGCCAGCCAACTAAACCTATCACACAATCACATCAAGCAGCTGAAATGACAGAAAACGATCTACATTTTTGTTTGTTTTACCTTGGATTATATTGCCATTTATTTGGATATATCCATTACAATGATCCTGATAAATGAATTTGCCTGGCTCAGAGAAGCTGTCAGTCTGTTCACATTCATACAGATCGCACGGTGGAGGTCCCCCAAAAAACGGCAACATTGATCCACAGGTCGGAGAGGTAGACAGCAAGGTTTAGATAAACCACAACTGTTTCAAACCAAATGCTAGCCTCTGGGCATTGGGAAATATTGAATATGACCTTTCGCGTGTGAGGCGAACGTGATAACCACTACACTACTGAAACTACAATACAAAAAGAGGAAGTCGTGGAAAATATTAGGAATGCCCACAAGTCTACCTCACATAATATCCCAAAGTGAGTACCACAGAAAGAGCCATAATACCCATTAAAAACTAGCGGTCAAACAGGAAAATGGTTCCAATCATTTTTCCACCCTTCATGTTCCCCACAGGGGATTTTAAAAACACTTAAAATAAGGGCTGTGTTTCTTGTCGGCTTACCCTGGAGTGGTAAACTATTTGAATCATTATGGACCTCAGACCACACGTAGCAGGAATGTATTCAGAGAGCGCCCAAGCTAGCCACACATGCAGAGTGCGTTACGCGACTAAAAAAGGTAAGTCTGAATACCAAATACTGAGAAGTGCGAAGGAAAAGCATGAATTCCAAAATTGGGACCGAGCCCTAAGTGATTAGGCTGACTGTCCAATTTGTTAAAAGTGTTTCCGCCCGGTCTCGAACCGGGGACCTTTCGCGTGTGAGGCGAACGTGATAACCACTACACTACAGAAACCTGATGAGTGGAATACTAAGGGTGTGGCTGACTTTGGCTGGGTGGGGCATTTTCTCAATCTCAGAACCTATTGAAAATCAGAAATTACTTAGTCCATTAATTAAGCAATAAGGCTTGAGAAGCTGGGAATTATGAGGTATTTTTAAAATATTTGTTTTATTAATAAAAACTATATGTTATCGCTTTGTCATTATGGGGTATTGTGTGTAGATAGATTTTATTTTATTTCGTCCATTTTAGTATAAGTCTGTAATGTAACAAAATGTGGAAAAACGTAAAGGGGTCTGAAAACTTTCCGAATGCACTGTACCTATGCAGGCTAGATTCTTTTCCTTTGCTAGCCAGCCAACTAAATCTATCACACAATCACATCAAGCAGCTGAAATGACAGAAAACGATCTACATTTTTGTTTGTTTTACCTTGGATTATATTGCCATTTCTTTGGATATATCCATTACAATGACCCTGATAAATGAATTTGCCTGGCTCAGAGAAGCTTTCAGTCTGTTCACATTCATACAGATCGCACGGTGGAGGTCCCCAAAAAACGGCAACATTGATCCACAGGTCGGAGAGGTAGACAGCAAGGTTTAGATAAACCACAACTGTTTCAAACCAAATGCTAGCCTCTGGGCATTGGGAAATATTGAATATGACCTTTCGCGTGTGAGGCGAACGTGATAACCACTACACTACTGAAACTACAATACAAAAAGAGGAAGTTGTGGAAAATATTAGGAATGCCCACAAGTCTACCTCACATAATATCCCAAAGTGAGTACCACAGAAAGAGCCATAATACCCATTAAAAACTAGCGGTCAAACAGGAAAATGGTTCCAATCATTTTTCCACCCTTCATGTTCCCCACAGGGGATTTTAAAAACACTTAAAATAAGGGCTGTGTTTCTTGTCGGCTTACCCTGGAGTGGTAAACTATTTGAATCATTATGGACCTCAGACCACACGTAGCAGGAATGTATTCAGAGCGCCCAAGCTAGCCACACATGCAGAGTGTATTACGCGACTAAAAAAGGTAAGTCTCAATACCAAATACTGAGAACTGCGAAGGAAAAGCATGAATTCCAAAATTGGTACGAGCCCTAAGTGATTAGGCTGACTGTCCAATTTGTTAGAAAATGTTTCCACCCGGTCTCGAACCGGGGACCTTTCACGTGTGAGGCGAACGTGATAACCACTACACTACAGAAACCTGATGAGTGGAATACTAAGGGTGTGGCTGACTTTGGCTGGGTGGGGCATTTTCCTCAATCTCGGAAATTGAAAATCAGAAATGACTTAGTCCATTAATTAAGCAATAAGGCTTGAGAAGCCGGGAATTATGAGGTATTTTTAAAATATTTGTTTTATTAATAAAAACTATATGTTATCGCTTTGTCATTATGGGGTATTGTGTGTAGATAGATTTTATTTTATTTCATCCATTTTAGTATAAGTCTGTAACGTAACAAAATGTGGAAAAAGTAAGGGGCCTGAAAACTTTCCGAATGCACTGTACCTATGCAGGCTAGCTTCTTTTCCTTTGCTAGCCAGCCAACTAAACCTATCACACAATCACATCAAGCAGCTGAAATGACAGAAAACGATCTACATTTTTGTTTGTTTTACCTTGGATTATATTGCCATTTCTTTGGATATATCCATTACAATGATCCTGATAAATGAATTTGCCTGGCTCAGAGAAGCTGTCAGTCTGTTCACATTCATACAGATCGCACGGTGGAGGTCCCCCAAAAAACGGCAACATTGATCCACAGGTCGGAGAGGTAGACAGCAAGGTTTATATAAACCACAACTGTTTCAAACCAAATGCTAGCCTCTGGGCATTTGGGAAATATTGAATATGACCTTTCGCGTGTGAGGCGAACGTGACAACCACTACGCTACTGAAACTACAATACAAAAAGAGGAAGTTGTGGAAAATATTAGGAATGCCCACAAGTCTACCTCACATAATATCCCAAAGTGAGTACCACAGAAAGAGCCATAATACCCATTAAAAACTAGCGGTCAAACAGGAAAATGGTTCCAATCATTTTTCCACCCTTCATGTTCCCCACAGGGGATTTTAAAAACACTTAAAATAAGGGCTGTGTTTCTTGTCGGCTTACCCTGGAGTGGTAAACTATTTGAATCATTATGGACCTCAGACCACACGTAGCAGGAATGTATTCAGAGCGCCCAAGCTAGCCACACATGCAGAGTGTATTACGCGACTAAAAAAGGTAAGTCTGAATACCAAATACTGAGAAGTGCGAAGGAAAAGCATGAATTCCGAAATTGGGACCGAGCCCTAAGTGATTAGGCTGACTGTCCAATTTGTTAGAAAGTGTTTCCACCCGGTCTCGAACCGGGGACCTTTCACGTGTGAGGCGAACGTGATAACCACTACACTACAGAAACCTGATGAGTGGAATACTAAGGGTGTGGCTGACTTTGGCTGGGTGGGGCATTCCTCAATCTCCGAACCTATTGAAAATCAGAAATTACTTAGTCCATTAATTAAGCAATAAGGCTTGAGAAGCCGGGAATTATGAGGTATTTTTAAAATATTTGTTTTATTAATAAAAACTATATGTTATCGCTTTGTCATTATGGGGTATTGTGTGTAGATAGATTTTATTTTATTTCGTCCATTTTAGTATAAGTCTGTAATGTAACAAAATGTGGAAAAACGTAAAGGGGTCTGAAAACTTTCCGAATGCACTGTACCTATGCAGGCTAGATTCTTTTCCTTTGCTAGCCAGCCAACTAAATCTATCACACAATCACATCAAGCAGCTGAAATGACAGAAAACGATCTACATTTTTGTTTGTTTTACCTTGTATTATATTGCCATTTCTTTGGATATATCCATTACAATGACCCTGATAAATGAATTTGCCTTGCTCAGAGAAGCTTTCAGTCTGTTCACATTCATACAGATCGCACGGTGGAGGTCCCCCAAAAAACGGCAACATTGATCCACAGGTCGGAGAGGTAGACAGCAAGGTTTAGATAAACCACAACTGTTTCAAACCAAATGCTAGCCTCTGGGCATTGGGAAATATTGAATATGACCTTTCGCGTGTGAGGCGAACGTGATAACCACTACACTACTGAAACTACAATACAAAAAGAGGAAGTCGTGGAAAATATTAGGAATGCCCACAAGTCTACCTCACATAATATCCCAAAGTGAGTACCACAGAAAGAGCCATAATACCCATTAAAAACTAGCGGTCAAACAGGAAAATGGTTCCAATCATTTTTCCACCCTTCATGTTCCCCACAGGGGATTTTAAAAACACTTAAAATAAGGGCTGTGTTTCTTGTCGGCTTACCCTGGAGTGGTAAACTATTTGAATCATTATGGACCTCAGACCACACGTAGCAGGAATGTATTCAGAGCGCCCAAGCTAGCCACACATGCAGAGTGTATTACGCGACTAAAAAAGGTAAGTCTGAATACCAAATACTGAGAACTGCGAAGGAAAAGCCTGAATTCCAAAATTGGGACGAGCCCTAAGTGATTAGGCTGACTGTCCAATTTGTTAGAAAGTGTTTCCACCCGGTCTCGAACCGGGGACCTTTCGCGTGTGAGGCGAACGTGATAACCACTACACTACAGAAACCTGATGAGTGGAATACTAAGGGTGTGGCTGACTTTGGCTGGGTGGGGCATTCCTCAATCTCCGAACCTATTGAAAATCAGAAATTACTTAGTCCATTAATTAAGCAATAAGGCTTGAGAAGCCGGGAATTATGAGGTATTTTTAAAATATTTGTTTTATTAATAAAAACTATATGTTATCGCTTTGTCATTATGGGGTATTGTGTGTAGATAGATTTTATTTTATTTCATCCATTTTAGTATAAGTCTGTAACGTAACAAAATGTGGAAAAACGTAAAGGGGTCTGAAAACTTTCCGAATGCACTGTACCTATGCAGGCTAGATTATTTTCCTTTGCTAGCCAGCCAACTAAATCTATCACACAATCACATCAAGCAGCTGAAATGACAGAAAACGATCTACATTTTTGTTTGTTTTACCTTGTATTATATTGCCATTTCTTTGGATATATCCATTACAATGACCCTGATAAATGAATTTGCCTTGCTCAGAGAAGCTTTCAGTCTGTTCACATTCATACAGATCGCACGGTGGAGGTCCCCAAAATAACGGCAACATTGATCCACAGGTCGGAGAGGTAGACAGCAAGGTTTATATAAACCACAACTGTTTCAAACCAAATGCTAGCCTCTGGGCATTTGGGAAATATTGAATATGACCTTTCGCGTGTGAGGCGAACGTGACAACCACTACGCTACTGAAACTACAATACAAAAAGAGGAAGTTGTGGAAAATATTAGGAATGCCCACAAGTCTACCTCACATAATATCCCAAAGTGAGTACCACAGAAAGAGCCATAATACCCATTAAAAACTAGCGGTCAAACAGGAAAATGGTTCCAATCATTTTTCCACCCTTCATGTTCCCCACAGGGGATTTTAAAAACACTTAAAATAAGGGCTGTGTTTCTTGTCGGCTTACCCTGGAGTGGTAAACTATTTGAATCATTATGGACCTCAGACCACACGTAGCAGGAATGTATTCAGAGCGCCCAAGCTAGCCACACATGCAGAGTGTATTACGCGACTAAAAAAGGTAAGTCTCAATACCAAATACTGAGAACTGCGAAGGAAAAGCATGAATTCCAAAATTGGTACGAGCCCTAAGTGATTAGGCTGACTGTCCAATTTGTTAGAAAGTGTTTCCACCCGGTCTCGAACCGGGGACCTTTCACGTGTGAGGCGAACGTGATAACCACTACACTACAGAAACCTGATGAGTGGAATACTAAGGGTGTGGCTGACTTTGGCTGGGTGGGGCATTCCTCAATCTCCGAACCTATTGAAAATCAGAAATTACTTAGTCCATTAATTAAGCAATAAGGCTTGAGAAGCCGGGAATTATGAGGTATTTTTTAAATATTTGTTTTATTAATAAAAACTATATGTTATCGCTTTGTCATTATGGGGTATTGTGTGTAGATAGATTTTATTTTATTTCGTCCATTTTAGTATAAGTCTGTAATGTAACAAAATGTGGAAAAACGTAAAGGGGTCTGAAAACTTTCCGAATGCACTGTACCTATGCAGGCTAGCTTCTTTTCCTTTGCTAGCCAGCCAACTAAATCTATCACACAATCACATCAAGCAGCTGAAATGACAGAAAACGATCTACATTTTTCTTTGTTTTACCTTGTATTATATTGCCATTTCTTTGGATATATCCATTACAATGACCCTGATAAATGAATTTGCCTGGCTCAGAGAAGCTGTCAGTCTGTTCACATTCATACAGATCGCACGGTGGAGGTCCCCCAAAAAACGGCAACATTGATCCACAGGTCGGAGAGGTAGACAGCAAGGTTTAGATAAACCACAACTGTTTCAAACCAAATGCTAGCCTCTGGGCATTGGGAAATATTGAATATGACCTTTCGCGTGTGAGGCGAACGTGATAACCACTACACTACTGAAACTACAATACAAAAAGAGGAAGTCGTGGAAAATATTAGGAATGCCCACAAGTCTACCTCACATAATATCCCAAAGTGAGTACCACAGAAAGAGCCATAATACCCATTAAAAACTAGCGGTCAAACAGGAAAATGGTTCCAATCATTTTTCCACCCTTCATGTTCCCCACAGGGGATTTTAAAAACACTTAAAATAAGGGCTGTGTTTCTTGTCGGCTTACCCTGGAGTGGTAAACTATTTGAATCATTATGGACCTCAGACCACACGTAGCAGGAATGTATTCAGAGCGCCCAAGCTAGCCACACATGCAGAGTGTATTACGCGACTAAAAAAGGTAAGTCTCAATACCAAATACTGAGAACTGCGAAGGAAAAGCATGAATTCCAAAATTGGTACGAGCCCTAAGTGATTAGGCTGACTGTCCAATTTGTTAGAAAGTGTTTCCACCCGGTCTCGAACCGGGGACCTTTCACGTGTGAGGCGAACGTGATAACCACTACACTACAGAAACCTGATGAGTGGAATACTAAGGGTGTGGCTGACTTTGGCTGGGTGGGGCATTCCTCAATCTCCGAACCTATTGAAAATCAGAAATTACTTAGTCCATTAATTAAGCAATAAGGCT
>NW_027040138.1:0-20000 GCF_034236695.1 Oncorhynchus nerka
GAGACCCTGGTCTAGAAGAGGAGACCCCTGGTCTAGAAGATGGAGACCCCTGGTCAGTCAGAAGAGGAGACCCCTGGTCTAGAAGAGGAGACCCTAGTCTAGAAGAAGAGGAGACCCTGGTCTAGAGGAGAGAGTTCCCTGGTCTAGAAGAGGAGTCCCCTGGTCTAGAAGATGGAGACCCCTGGTCTAGAAGAGGAGACCCCTGGTCTAGAAGAGGAGACCCTGGTCTAGAAGAGGAGTCCCCTGGTCTAGAAGAGGAGTCCCCTGGTCTAGAAGAGGAGTCCCCTGGTCTAGAAGAGGAGACCCCTGGTCTAGAGAGGAGTCCCCTGGTCTAGAAGAGGAGTCCCCTGGTCTAGAAGAGGAGACCCTGGTCTAGAAGAGGAGTCCCCTGGTCTAGAAGAGAGTCCCCTGGTCTAGAAGAGGAGTCCCCTGGTCCCTGGTCTAGAAGAGGAGTCCCCTGGTCTAGAAGATGGAGTCCCCTGGTCAGAAGAGGAGTCCCCTGGTCTAGAAGAGGAGTCCCCTGGTCTAGAAGAGGAGTCCCCTGGTCTAGAAGAGGAGTTCCCTGGTCTAGAGGAGACCCTGGTCTAGAAGAGGAGTCCCCTGGTCTAGAAGAGGAGACCCCTGGTCTAGAAGAGGAGACCCCTGGTCTAGAAGAGGAGTCCCTGGTCTAGAAGAGGAGTCCCTGGTCTAGAAGAGAAGAGGAGACCCTGGTCTAGAAGAGGAGACCCCTGGTCTAGAAGAGGAGTCCCCTGGTCTAGAAGAGGAGTCCCTGGTCTAGAAGAGAGGTCCCCTGGTCTAGAAGAGAGTCCCCTGGTCTAGAAGAGGAGACCCTGGTCTAGAAGAGGAGTCCCCTGGTCTAGAAGAGGAGTCCCCTGGTCTAGGAAAGGAGACCCCTGGTCTAGAAGAGGAGTCCCCTGGTCTAGAAGAGGAGACCCTGGTCTAGAAGAGGAGTCCCCTGGTCTAGAAGAGGAGTCCCCTGGTCTAGAAGAGGAGTCCCCTGGTCTAGAAGAGGAGTCCCCTGGTCTAGAAGAAGGAGTCCCCTGGTCTAGAAGAGGAGTCCCCTGGTCTAGAAGAGGAGTCCCTGGTCTAGAGGAGTCCCTGGTCTAGAAGAGAAGAGGAGACCCCTGGTCTAGAAGAGGAGTCCCCTGGTCTGGTCTGGTAGAAGAGGAGTCCCCTGGTCTAGAAGAGGAGTCCCCTGGTCTAGAAGAGGAGTCCCCTGGTCTAGAAGAGGAGACCCCTGGTCTAGAAGAGGAGTCCCCTGGTCTAGAAGAGGAGACCCCTGGTCTAGAAGAGGAGACCCCTGGTCTAGAAGAGGAGTCCCCTGGTCTGAAGAGAAGAGGAGTCCCCTGGTCTAGAAGAGGAGTCCCCTGGTCTAGAAGAGGAGTCCCCTGGTCTAGAAGAGGAGTCCCCTGGTCTAGAAGAGGAGTCCCCTGGTCTTGAAGAGGAGACCCCTGGTCTTGAAGAGGAGACCCCTGGTCTAGAAGAGGAGTCCCCTGGTCTAGAAGAGGAGACCCCTGGTCTAGAAGAGGAGTCCCCTGGTCTAGAAGAGGAGTCCCCTGGTCTAGAAGAGGAGTCCCCTGGTCTAGAAGAGGAGACCCCTGGTCTAGAAGAGGAGGATGAGGATGAGGAAGAGGATGAACTCACCCTTTGCTGAATTTTTTGAACGGCGGCCGAATGACACTCCGGCTCTTCACAACACAGTGCCTCCCCACCCTGACATTGGCCAGGTCTCCACGGATTATACAGTCATTCATTACTATAGTCTGGAGGGGACGAACAGAGGGAGGGAGAATGACACTCCGGCTCTTCACAACACAGTGCCTCCCCACCCTGACATTGGCCAGGTCTCCAGGGATTATACAGTCATTCATTACTATAGTCTGGAGGGGACGAACAGAGGGAGGGAGAATGACACTCCGGCTCTTCACAACACAGTGCCTCCCCACCCTGACATTGACCAGGTCTCCAGGGATTATACAGTCATTCATTATTATAGTCTGGAGGGGACGAACAGAGGGAGAGAGAATGACACTCCGGCTCTTCACAACACAGTGCCTCCCCACCCTGACATTGACCAGGTCTCCAGGGATTATACAGTCATTCATTACTATAGTCTGGAGGAGGGAGGGAGGGAGGGAGGAGAGAGGCAGACAGACAGGGGTGACACAGACAGGGGTGACACAGACAGACAGACAGTCAGGGAGGGGGAGGGAGGGAGGGAGACAACACAGGGATTGGGGAGACAGATTCAGGGGAGGGAGGGAGGGAGACAGACAGACAGGGGGTGAGACAGACAGACATGGGGAGACAGACAGACAGGGGGAGGGAGACAGACAGGGAGGGAGGGGAGACAGACAGACAGGGAGGGAGACAGACGGAGGGAGACAGGGAGGGAGACAGACAGACAGACGGAGGGAGACAGGGAGGGAGACAGACAGGGAGGGAGACAGACAGGGAGGGAGACAGACAGACAGGAGGGGAGACAGACAGGGAGGAGACAGACAGACAGGGAGGGAGACAGACAGACAGGGAGGAGGGACAGACACAGACAGGGAGGGAGACAGGAGGGAGGGACAGGGAGAGGGAGGGAGACAGACAGGATGGCAGGGTGACAGACAGGGAGGGAGGGAGGGAGGAGGGAGGGAGGGAGACAGACAGGATGGCAGGGTGACACAGACAGGGAGGGAGGGAGGGAGGGAGACAGACAGACAGACAGGGAGGGAGACAGGGAGGGAGGGAGACAGACAGACAGACAGGGAGGGAGACAGGGAGGGAGGGAGACAGACAGACAGACAGGGAGGGAGGGAGACAGACAGACAGGGAGGGAAGGGAGACAGGAGGGAGGGAGGGGGAGGGAGGGAGGGACAGGGAGGGAGGAGACAGGGAGGGAGGGAGACAGGAGGACAGGGAGACAGACAGACAGACAGGGAGGGAGACAGGGAGGGAGACAGACAGACAGGGAGGGAGACAGACAGGGAGGGAGACAGGGAGGGAGACAGACAGGGAGGGAGACAGACAGGATGGCAGGGTGACACAGACAGGGAGGGAGACAGGGAGGGAGGGAGACAGACAGGGAGGGAGGGAGACTCGTGGTTTATTACCTGCATAGTGAACATAATGAATAAAGCCCCTGTAATACCGGTGTAGCTTGTTGTTACTTACTTTGCCGTTGAGGACGATGTTCTGACTGCCGCAGAGCACCGACTGCCTGCTCACTTTGTTACCAGATGCCTGACAGGGAGAGAGGACATGCTGATCAGTTGGTATAACCGGTATTGACTCAGATACAGGTTTACAGACCACCGCTAGATGCTAACTGACAGGGAGAGAGGACATGCTGATCAGTTGGTATAACGGTACTGACTCAGATACAGGTTTACAGACCACCGCTAGATGCTAACTGACAGGGAGAGAGGACATGCTGATTCAGTTGGTATAACCGGTACTGACTCAGATACAGGTTTACAGACCACATTTACATTTACATTTAAGTCATTTAGCAGACGCTCTTATCCAGAGCGACTTACAAGACCACCGCCAGATGCTAACTGTAATCGGTGCCTCGTCAAGAAATGGTCTAACTGCAATTAATGCCAGGTCGCAATTGTAAATGAGAACTTGTTCTCAACTTGCTTACCTGGTTAAATAAAGGTGAAATAAATAAAAAATTCAAGGGACCGAGCTAGCAATGAGGGTTCAGTGCATTGACTGTGTATATACACTGAATATACTAAAAACATTAAGAACACCTGCTCTTTCCAGGACACAGACTGACCAGGTGAATCCAGGTGAAACCTATGATCCCTTATTGATGTCACTTTGTTAAAACCACTTCAATCAGTGTAGATGAAGAAGGGAAGGAGACATGTAGATGAAGAAGGGGAGGAGACATGTAGATGAAGGGGAGGAGACATGTAGATGAGGAAGGGGAGGAGACATGTAGATGAGGAAGGGGAGGAGACATGTAGATGAAGGGGAGGAGACATGTAGATGAAGAAGGGGAGGAGTCGGGTTAAATAAGGATTTGAGGCATAGACTGTGTGTGTACCATTCAGAGGGTGAATGAGCAAGACAAATATATTGAAGTGCCTTTGAACGGGGTTTGGTTGTAGGTGCCAGGCGCACCGGTTTGTATCAAGAACTGCAACGCTGCTGGGGTTTATCACGCTCAACCGTTTCCCTGTGTGTATCAAGAACGGTCCACCACCTAAAGGACATACAGCCAACTGGACACAACTGTGGGAAGCATTGGAGTCAACATGGACCAGCATCCCTGTTGGGACGCTTTCTACACCTTGTAGTCAACATGGGCCAGCATCCCAGTTGGGACGCTTTCTACACCTTGTAGTCGACATGGACCAGCATCCCAGTTGGGACGCTTTCTACACCTTGTAGTCAACATGGACCAGCATCCCAATTGGGACGCTTTCTACACCTTGTAGTCAACATGGGCCAGCATCCCAGTTGGGACGCTTTCTACACCTTGTAGTCAACATGGACCAGCATCCAAGTTGGGACGCTTTCTACACCTTGGAGTCAACATGGGCCAGCATCCCAGTTGGGACGCTTTCTACACCTTGTAGTCAACATGGACCAGCATCCCTGTTGGGACGCTTTCTACACCTTGGAGTCGACATGGACCAGCATCCCTGTTGGGACGCTTTCTACACCTTGGAGTCAACATGGACCAGCATCCCTGTTGGGACGCTTTCTACACCTTGGAGTCAACATGGACCAGCATCCCTGTTGGGACGCTTTCTACACCTTGTAGTCGACATGGACCAGCATCCCTGTAGGACGCTTTCTACACCTTGTAGTCGATGCCCCTGACGAATTAAGGCTGTTCGGAGGAGCAAAAGGAGGTACAACTCAATACTAGGAAGGTGTTCATAATGTTTGGTATCCTCAGTGTAAATACCAATATATATATATATATATATATACACACACATTCATATGTACAGCACTTAAAGTTAGGAGGGACAAAAAGGAGATACAACTCAATATTAGGAAGGTGTTCATAATGGTTTGTATACAATGAGCTAAACGCTAACTTGCTAATCGTTAACGTTATCTAGTCAAATAAACACCGAATTACAAGCTTTACCGTTTCAATGTATTCCGCCTTGTTGTACAGTATCTCACACAATTCCATGGTTGTAACGATTTCTGTTTTGAAAATGTACAGAAAACGAGTTGATGTGGTTTGTTTTTTTGCTCTGCTGTCAGCCTCTCCCTTCAGACCATACTAGCAGAGCACTGAAACATCGATGATGATTAAAAAAAAGCTCTTCCGCTCACAAATAATAAGTAATATTCAACTAATTAATTTTTTAAAAATATGTGTGTTAAAGAATTAACATCATTTGTTAATGATCGACGAAATAATAATATAAATATATAATTGTTTAATATAATTGTTGATTTTGTTTTGGTTCTGTTGATTAGTCATGTCTTACGTACAGAACGTAATACCTTTGATCGGCTACCCGACGATGCGACAAAATTCAAACAAAGTCACAATTATTACATTATTCCAATTTAATTAAATAAGAAAACATACCGGAAAGCATTATAATTACGTTATAGCTTAATAAAGAAAAATCATATTAAATATCGGCGTTATTTAAAAAAAAAAAATAACTAGTGCGCCTGCGCACATTTGACCTCCTTTTCCCTTTGACTTTGTGGCTGTGCTATCTAGTGGAAACCAACTTGTCTTCCAAAACGCGTGTTTTGCTTTGCACTCTGGGATTTGATCCTCAAAACCATGGCGGCCCGTGTCCTAGCGCAGTGTGTCCGCCAGCTCCCCCGGTCTTCCGTGAGACTCTCGTCGGGTAACATTGCAGTGAGAACCGCAGCTGTCCCGGTCCTATTCAACCCCCGACCGTTGTCCTTCATTGCCAGCAGTCAGCGGACCCGGTGGATCGAACAAACACGGGTTTGTCTTGAATAACATGGGAGACATTTAGTCGCTGCTGTGGCCTAGTAGTGATGGATTGTACATTGACCTACCAGTGTCTTTCCAAACTAAATCTGTAACTAAGTGCCAACCGGTCACTTTGCAAAGCCAAGCTCTTAAAACCGGGACAAAACTGGTTCCGTTTTACTAATTCAACGAAACCGACTCTGTAAAAATGCATAGTTTGAATGATACATGCATTTATGTTACAAAACAACCGTCTGTGTCTCATGTGTTAGCAGCAGACAAAGTTAAGCTAAGCTAATTTATCATGTAATCGTTTTGATACTTGGCTAGTTTAGTTGAGTACAATTTGAATTATACTTTATGTTCAAACTGTCGTACAATTAAGTACTGTTAGCATAGCGTACTAGCATGTTATATAGTGTATACTAGCTAGATGACCAGTCGATTTGACTCATTTTAATTTACTCTAAAGCAAATTTGTCATTTATTATCAATACCTAAGGTTGATGTGACGCACGCATGACTTGTGCACTAAATCCAATGCAGTGGACATCTGTAATATTAGCTAGCTATTATCTAGGCTTGAACTAAACTGCTTGATTGGTCAAATGGGTGCATTGTGCAGAAGTGTTGTCAGTCAAGCTGGCATCGATAAGTGAATGACCTCTGAACCCATCCTTTCTTCCTTCCTGTCCTTCTTCTTCTTCTCTCTAGATCTCCAGCTCAGTGGGAGTGTTCTGTAGACAGTATGGAGACCTGCCTCCCCTCACAGTTGAAAGCATCAAAGAACGAGTGATGTACGTCCTCAAGCTCTACGACAAGATCAACCCAGAGAAGGTAAGAACAGATCCGAGGCGCCACGACTCGTTTTCGAGAGGAGGAATAGCGAGTCATTAGTCCAGACGGTTTTACGTTTTGCAATGACAACAAGAGAGAGTTTCTATTGGACAAATCCTCTCCTGTTTCATTCCCATTCGCTTCCTCGTGGTTCTGTTTGTCTAGTGAATTTATTCTCCACATATCTAGGATCAGTTTGACATCAACACTCCTTATCTTTCATACATTTATTCATACAATTTCCTCCTTCCAACAAGATATAGTCCCGACACTAATCTAAGGTTGCTACCCAAGCTGGCTGGCTGGTTGTTCGTTCGATCGGTTCGGTTGCCAGAGACACGACCCAGTTCGTTCAGTCTTTTTTTATCTGTATCTATGGCAACCCAGTCGTTCAGTCTTTTTGTTCTGTTTTTTTACATTGAAGATTTTATAAATTGCCTGGCTGGGCTGATGAGACAGTGGACTGCGCAGTCAGATGGAACAGCGTAAATAGACATTTTAACGTCAGAGATTAGACCCACCCGTTGTATAAATACAAAAGTATGTGGACACCCCTTCAAAAATGTTAACGCCCATGATTTTGGACGAGTAGGTGTCCACATACTTTTGGTTATGTATCTCAGAGTAGGACTGGTTATGTATCTCAGAGTAGGACTGGTTATGTATCTCAGAGTAGGACTGGTTATGTATCTCAGAGTAGGACTGGTTATGTATCTCAGAGTAGAACTGCAGATCTAGGATGTCTCTGTCCTGATCTCCTCTGATCGATCTGTATCCTCAGCTGGCGACGTCGTCCCACTTCCTGAAGGACCTGGGGTTAGACAGCTTGGACCAGGTAGAGATCATTATGGCCATGGAGGATGAGTTTGGTGAGTCTGGCTCCCTGTATCTACTGTCTCTCCCTCCCTGTCTCTCTGTTTGACTGTCGGTCTCTCTCTCCCTCCCCGTCTGTCTCTCTCTCTCCCTCCCCGTCGGTCTGTCTCTCTCTCTCCCTCCCCGTCGGTCTGTCTCTCTCTCTCCCTCCCCGTCTGTCTCTCTCCCTCCCCGTCTGTCTCTCTCTCTCCCTCCCCGTCGGTCTGTCTCTCTCCCTCCCCGTCGGTCTGTCTCTCTCCCTCCCCGTCGGTCTGTCTCTCTCTCTCCCTCCCCGTCGGTCTGTCTCTCTCTCTCCCTCCCCGTCGGTCTGTCTCTCTCTCTCCCTCCCCGTCGGTCTGTCTCTCTCTCCCTCCCCGTCGGTCTGTCTCTCTCCCTCCCCGTCGGTCTGTCTCTCTCTCTCCTCCCCGCCGGTCTGTCTGTCTCTCTCCCTCCCCGTCGGTCTGTCTGTCTCTCTCTCCCCGCCGGTCTGTCTGTCTCTCTCCCTCCCCCCGGTCGGTCTGTCTCTCTCCCTCCCCGTCGGTCTGTCTGTCTCTCTCCCTCCCCGCCGGTCTGTCTGTCTCTCTCTCCCCGTCGGTCTGTCTCTCTCCCTCCCCGCCGGTCTGTCTCTCTCCCTCCCCGTCGGTCTCTCTCTCCTCCCCGCCGGTCTGTCTCTCTCTCCCTCCCCGCCGGTCTGTCTCTCTCCCTCCCCGTCGGTCTGTCTCTCTCTCCCTCCCCGTCGGTCTCTCTCTCCCTCCCCGTCGGGTCTCTCTCTCCCTCCCTCCCGTCGGTCTGTCTCTCTCTCCCTCCCCGTCGGTCTCTCTCTCTCCCTCCCCGTCGGTCTGTCTCTCTCCCTCCCTCCCCCCGGTCTGTCTCTCTCCCTCCCCGTCTCTCCTCCCGGTCTGTCTCTCTCCCTCCCTCCCCGTCGGTCTGTCTCTCTCCCTCCCTCCCGGTCTGTCTCTCTCCCTCCCTCCCCCGTCTGTCTCTCTCTCCCCTCCCCGTCTGTCTCTCTCTCTCCCTCCCGTCGGTCTGTCTCTCTCTCTCCCTCCCCGTCGGTCTGTCTCTCTCTCTCCTCCCCGTCGGTCTGTCTCTCTCTCCCTCCCTCCCGTCGGTCTCTCTCTCCCTCCCCGTCGGTCTGTCTCTCTCCCTCCCCCCCGGTCTCTCTCTCTCCCCCCGTCGGTCTCCCCGCCTCTCTCCCTCCCCGTCGGTCTCTCTCTCTCTCTCCCCTCCTCCCCGCCGGTCTGTCTCTCTCTCCCTCCCCGTCGGTCTGTCTCTCTCTCTCCCTCCCCGTCGGTCTGTCTCTCTCTCTCCTCCCCGCCGGTCTGTCTCTCTCTCTCCCTCCCCGTCGGTCTGTCTCTCTCCTCCCCGTCGGTCTGTCTCTCTCTCTCCCTCCCCCCGGTCTGTCTCTCTCTCTCCCTCCCCGTCGGTCTGTCTCTCTCTCTCCCTCCCCGTCTGTCTCTCTCTCCCTCCCCGTCTGTCTCTCTCCCTCCCCGTCGGTCTGTCTCTCTCTCTCCCTCCCCGTCTGTCTCCCCTCCCTCCCCGTCTGTCTCTCTCCCTCCCCGTCTGTCTCTTTCCTCCCCGTCTGTCTCTCTCCCTCCCCGTCTGTCTCTCCCGTCTGTCTCTCTCCCTCCCCCCGGTCTGTCTCTCTCCCTCCCCGTCGGTCTGTCTCTCTCTCCCCCCCGTCGGTCTGTCTCTCTCCCTCCCCGTCGGTCTGTCTCTCTCTCCTCCCCGTCGGTCTGTCTCTCTCCTCCCCGTCGGTCTGTCTCTCTCCCTCCCGTCGGTCTGTCTCTCTCCCTCCCCGTCGGTCTGTCTCTCTCCCTCCCCGTCGGTCTGTCTCTCTCCCTCCCCGTCGGTCTGTCTCTCTCCCTCCCCGTCGGTCTGTCTCTCTCCCTCCCCGCCGGTCTCTCTCTCTCCCTCCCCCCGTCTCTCTCTCTCCTCTCTCTCTCTCCCTCCCCGTCGGTCTGTCTCTCTCCTCCCCGTCGGTCTGTCTCTCTCTCCCTCCCCGTCGGTCTGTCTCTCTCCCTCCCCGTCGGTCTCTCTCTCCCTCCCCGCCGGTCTGTCTCTCTCTCCCTCCCCCCCGGTCTGTCTCTCTCCCTCCCGTCGGTCTGTCTCTCTCCCTCCCCGTCGGTCTGTCTCTCTCCCTCCCCGTCGGTCTGTCTCTCTCCCTCCCCGCCGGTCTGTCTCTCTCTCCCTCCCCGTCGGTCTGTCTCTCTCCCTCCCCGTCGGTCTGTCTCTCTCCTCCCCGCGGTCTGTCTCGGTCTGTCTCTCTCCTCCCCGTCGGTCTGTCTCCCTCCTCCCTCCCCGTCGGTCTGTCTCCCTCCCTCCCCGTGCCGGTCTGTCTCTCTCCTCTCGGTCTCTCCTCCCCGTCGGTCTGTCTCTCTCTCCCTCCCCGTCGGTCTGTCTCTCTCCCTCCCCGTCGGTCTCTCTCTCTCCCTCCCCGTCGGTCTCTCTCTCTCCCTCCCCGTCGGTCTCTCTCTCTCTCCCTCCCCGTCGGTCTGTCTCTCTCCCTCCCCGTCGGTCTCTCTCTCCCTCCCCGTCGGTCTCTCTCCTCCCTCCCCGTCGGTCTGTCTCTCTCCCTCCCCGTCGGTCTGTCTCTCTCTCCCTCCCCGTCGGTCTGTCTCTCTCCCTCCCCGTCGGTCTGTCTCTGTCTCTCTCCCTCCCCGTCGGTCTGTCTCTCTCCCTCCCCGTCGGTCTGTCTCTCTCCCTCCCCGTCGGTCTGTCTCTCTCCCTCCCCGTCGGTCTGTCTCTCTCCCTCCCCGTCGGTCTGTCTCTCTCCCTCCCCGTCGGTCTGTCTCTCTCCCTCCCCGTCGGTCTCTCTCTCTCCCTCCCCGTCGGTCTGTCTCCCTCCCTCCCCGTCTGTCTCGGTCTGTCTCTCTCTCCCTCCCCGTCGGTCTGTCTCTCTCCCTCCCCGTCGGTCTGTCTCTCTCCCTCCCCGTCGGTCTCTCTCTCTCCTCTCCCTCCCGGTCTGTCTCTCTCTCTCCCTCCCCGTCGGTCTGTCTCTCTCTCTCCCTCCCCGTCGGTCTGTCTCTCTCTCTCCCTCCCCGTCGGTCTGTCTCTCTCTCCCTCCCCGTCGGTCTGTCTCTCTCTCTCCCTCCCCGTCGGTCTGTCTCTCTCTCTCCCTCCCCGTCGGTCTGTCTCTCTCTCCCTCCCCGTCGGTCTGTCTCTCTCTCTCCCTCCCCGTCGGTCTGTCTCTCTCTCTCCCTCCCCGTCGGTCTGTCTCTCTCTCCCTCCCCGTCGGTCTGTCTCTCTCCCTCCCCGTCTCTCTCTCTCCCTCCCCGTCGGTCTGTCTCTCTCCCTCCCCGTCGGTCTGTCTCTCTCTCTCCCTCCCCGTCGGTCTGTCTCTCTCCTCTCTCTCTCTCCCTCCCCGTCGGTCTGTCTCTCTCTCTCCCTCCCCGTCGGTCTGTCTCTCTCTCTCCCTCCCCGTCGGTCTGTCTCTCTCTCTCCCTCCCCGTCGGTCCCCTGTCTCTCTCTCTCCCTCCCCGTCGGTCTGTCTCTCTCTCTCCCTCCCCGTCGGTCTGTCTCTCTCCCTCCCCGTCGGTCTGTCTCTCTCTCTCCCTCCCCGTCGGTCTGTCTCTCTCCCTCCCCGTCGGTCTGTCTCTCTCCCTCCTCCCCGTCTGTCTCTCTCCCTCCCCGTCTGTCTCTCTCCCTCCCCGTCTGTCTCTCTCCCTCCCCGTCTCTGTCTCTCCCTCCCCGTCTGTCTCTCTCCCTCCCCGTCTCTCTCCTGTCTCTCTCTCCCTCCCCGTCGGTCTGTCTCTCTCCCGCCCCGTCGGTCTGTCTCTCTCCCGCCCCGTCGGTCTGTCTCTCTCCCTCCCCGGTCTCTCTCTCCCTCCCCCCCGGTCTGTCTCTCTCCCTCCCCGTCGGTCTGTCTCTCTCCTCCCCGTCGGTCTGTCTCTCTCCCTCCCCGTCGGTCTGTCTCTCTCCCTCCCCGTCGGTCTCTCTCTCTCCTCCCCGTCGGTCTGTCTCTCTCTCTCCCCTCCCCGTCGGTCTGTCTCTCTCTCTCCCTCCCTCCCCGTCGGTCTGTCTCTCTCTCTCCTCCCTCCCCGTCGGTCTGTCTCTCTCCCTCTCTCTCTCCTCCCTCCCCGTCGGTCTCTCTCTCTCCCTCCCTCCCCGTCGGTCTGTCTCTCTCTCTCTCCCTCCCCGTCGGTCTCTCTCTCTCTCTCCCTCCCCGTCGGTCTGTCTCTCTCTCTGTCCTCTCCTCCCCGTCGGTCTGTCTCTCTCTCTCCCTCCCTCCCCGTCGGTCTGTCTCTCTCTCCTCCCCTCCCTCCCCGTCGGTCTGTCTCTCTCTCTCCTCCCCTCCCCGTCGGTCTGTCTCTCTCTCTCTCCTCCCCGTCGGTCTGTCTGTCTCTCTCTCTCTCTCTCCCTCCCCGTCGGTCTGTCTCTCTCTCTCCCTCCCTCCCCCCGTCGGTCTGTCTCTCTCTCTCCCTCCCTCCCGTCGGTCTGGTCTCTCTCTCTCTCCTCCCTCCCCGTCGGTCTGTCTCTCTCTCTCCCTCCCTCCCCGTCGGTCTGTCTCTCTCTCTCCCTCCCTCCCCGTCGGTCTGTCTCTCTCTCTCCCTCCCTCCCCGTCGGTCTGTCTCTCTCTCTCCTCCCCTCCCCGTCGGTCTGTCTCTCTCTCCCCTCCCTCCCCCCCCGGTCTGTCTCTCTCTCCTCCCCGTCGGTCTGTCTCTCTCTCTCCCTCCCCGTCGGTCTGTCTCCCTCTCTCCCTCCCCGTCGGTCTGTCTCTCTCTCTCCTTCCCCGTCGGTCTGTCTCTCTCTCTCCCTCTCTGTCGGTCTGTCTCTCCATGTCTGTGTCTGCCTGCTGGTCCATTCGTTGATTTAAATAGGAATGTTCTAGACTAGTCATTATATATTCATGTCAATAACTTAGTTGTTAGGATTAATTAACCCTTTCCACTTCCTACATACAACTGTGGTTAATACCACTGTGTTAACGAATGTGTGTGTGTGTGTTAAGCCTAATGTGTGTGTGTGTGTGTGTGTGTGTGTGTGTGTTAAGCCGTGTGTGTGTGTTAAGCCTAATGTGTGTGTGTGTTAAGCCGTGTGTGTGTGTGTGTGTTAAGCCTAATGTGTGTGTGTGTTAACATGTTCCTGCTGCAGGGTTTGAGATCCCGGATGTGGAGGCAGAGAAGCTGATGTCTCCTCAGGATATCGTCCAGTACATCGCTGACAAGAAGGACGTGTATGAATAACAATGAACCAGGAACTACTAACACCCCCAGTGAGTGTCCACACCGACTTCCCCCACGCCGACGACAAGGGCGTAACGCTCTCTCACCATTTAAACAACTGTTAAAAAGCCTTGTGTTTCGGCCTTCATCAGAGCTCTGTCATTCGTCTCCAATGACGTGTATCTATCTATCTATATATATATATATATATAAACAAAAACCCTGGATTGCTGATAATGTTTTGTTTTTGGAGAGACTTTGAAGACACTCAGGGAGCCAAGATGGAGGCCCGGTGGCTTCAACACAGTGCCCCTTATTGGTCATTTAGTGACACGCCCCCTGTCGGTCATTTAGTGACACGCCCCCCTATTGGTCATTTAGTGACACGCCCCCCTATCGGTCATTTAGTGACACGCCCCCCTATCGGTCATTTAGTGACACGCCCCCTATCGGTCATTTAGTGACACCCCCTATCGGTCATTTAGTGACACGCCCCCTATCGGTCATTTAGTGACACGCCCCCTTGGGATGTTCCCCCTTGCTGGAAGGGGGGGTGGGATGTTCCCCCTTAATTAGCCTCCCGTGGTCACGACCGTGTCAGCAGGGAAATCAATTAGCCTCCCGTGTCAGCAGGGAAATCAATTAGCCTCCCGTGTCAGCAGGGAAATCAATTAGCCTCCCGTGTCAGCAGGGAAATCAATTAGCCTCCCGTGTCAGCAGGGAAATCAATTAGCCTCCCGTGTCAGCAGGGAAATCAATTAGCCTCCCGTGTCAGCAGGGAAATCAATTAGCCTCCCGTGTCAGCAGGGAAATCAATTAGCCTCCCGTGTCAGCAGGGAAATCAATTAGTCATTACCGTGTCAGCAGGGAAATCAATTAGCCTCCCGTGTCAGCAGGAAATCAATTAGCCTCCCGTGTCAGCAGGGAAATCAATTAGCCTCCCGTGTCAGCAGGGAAATCAATTAGCCTCCCGTGTCAGCAGGGAAATCAATTAGCCTCCCGTGTCAGCAGGGAAATCAATTAGCCTCCCGTGTCAGCAGGGAAATCAATTAGCCTCCCGTGTCAGCAGGGAAATCAATTAGCCTCCCGTGTCAGCAGGGAAATCAAATAGCCTCCCGTGTCAGCAGGGAAATCAATTAGCCTCCCGTGGTCATTACCGTTTCAGCAGGGAAATCAATTAGCCTCCCGTGGTCATTACCGATTCAGCAGGGAAATCAATCCAACACAGGAATGAATGACCTGTGCGCAGTGATGTACTTTTTAAAAGGGCCATTTCCCAGAAATCCCGTGGACTGTGAACGCTGTAGACGTCGGCTCGAGCAGAAATGACATCGTCAATCGCAGTTTATCGGTGTTTCAATCGCTGTCTGTTTTTATTCACTAAAACAAAGAATCTACTTCCGTCACATTTTAATTAAATGAATCTGAGTTTTACTGAGGTGGAACTTCCTGTTTTTCTGCTCCTCACAGGAAGTCCTGATGATGCTGTCCGACTGGCTGGGCTGGGCAGCGTCTCCCTCCCCCCGCCGCCCACCACTTCATCGGTCCCTCTTCTCCTCCTCCGTTCTCTCTGTGGCAGCCGATGCCATTTTGTCTTGTGTTCCACTGTATTTAATGAACATGTGTATTTTCCTCCTGAGTTCGGGAGGTGAATAAATAAACATCACTTTTATGGTTGGACTCTTGTTGTACAGCGCCATCTTGTGGTACAGGGAGTCACCCCTACGGCCAGGGAGTTCCCTCAGTCACCCCTACGGCCAGGGAGTTCCCTCAGTCACCCCTACAGCCAGGGAGTTCCCTCAGTCACCCCTACGGCCAGGTTGGACTCTTGTTGTACAGCGCCATCTTGTGGTTCAGGGAGTTCCCTCAGTCACCCCTACGGCCAGGGAGTTCCCTCAGTCACCCCTACGGCCAGGGAGTTCCCTCAGTCACCCCTACGGCCAGGGAGTTCCCTCAGTCACCCCTACGGCCAGGTTGGACTCTTGTTGTACAGCGCCATCTTGTGGTTCAGGGAGTTCCCTCAGTCACCCCTACGGCCAGGGAGTTCCCTCAGTCACCCCTACGGCCAGGGAGTTCCCTCAGTCACCCCTACAGCCAGGGAGTTCCCTCAGTCACCCCTACGGCCAGGTTGGACTCTTGTTGTACAGCGCCATCTTGTGGTTCAGGGAGTTCCCTCAGTCACCCCTACGGCCAGGGAGTTCCCTCAGTCACCCCTACAGCCAGGGAGTTCCCTCAGTCACCCCTATGGCCAGGTTGGACAGCGCCATCTTGTGGTTCAGGGAGTTCCCTCAGTCACCCCTACGGCCAGGGAGTTCCCTCAGTCACCCCTACGGCCAGGGAGTTCCCTCAGTCACCCCTACGGCCAGGGAGTTCCCTCAGTCGCGCCCCAACTAAATTCACATAGAAATATGAGTAATAGATCTGTCACGGTCCTTGAAAGCAAGTCTACGAAGCAGTAGAGCAGTTCTATGTTTCCCATTCAATAAAATGTTTTTTTGTAAACCAGCTTTAAAACACAGCATTTTGGGTAATTGGAAAACACATTTCATAATGATTCTCTACACGGCTCGTTTTGTCACATACTGACATTTTAGCAACCAGGAAATGCTGGAGTGATTTCTGCACAGTATCTTTAGGAAACAATATTGAGCCTCCCCCCCTCTTTTCCCTCAATTCTTCTGACAACTATAACAGGGACTGGTCCATGTTGACAAGGTGTAGAAAGCGTCCCAACAGGGATGCTGGTCCATGTTGACTACAAGGTGTAGAAAGCGTCCCAACAGGGATGCTGGTCCATGTTGACTACAAGGTGTAGAAAGCGTCCCAACAGGGATGCTGGTCCATGTTGACTACAAGGTGTAGAAAGCATCCCAACAGGGATGCTGGCCCATGTTGACTCTACAAGGTGTAGAAAGCGTTCCACAGGGATGCTGGTCCATGTTGACTCTACAAGCTGTAGAAAGCGTCCAACAGGGATGCTGGTCCATGTTGACTCCAATGCTTCCCACAGTTGTGTCCAGTTGGCTGGATGTCCTTTAGGTGGTGGACCGTTCTTGATACACACAGGGAAACGGTTGAGCGTGATAAACCCCAGCAGCGTTGCAGTTCTTGATACAAACTGGTGTGAATGAGACCTACAACCCAACCCCGTTCAAAGGCACTTCAATATATTTGTCTTGCTCATTCACCCTCTGAATGGTACACACACAGTCCATGTCTCAAATCCTTATTTAACCCGACTCCTCCCCTTCTTCATCTACATGTCTCCTCCCCTTCTTCATCTACACTGATTGAAGTGGTTTTAACAAAGTGACATCAATAAGGGATCATAGGTTTCACCTGGATTCACCTGGTCAGTCTGTCCTGGAAAGAGGTGTTCTTAATGTTTTGTCCACTCAGTATATAACCACGTTTCAATCCACTGTTTTTGAGTAAAGTTAAACTATATATTTAAAATTATCACGAAAGTTGTTTCGGGGTAAAACAGACCCAATAAACGATGAAGATTTTTCCTGGATCAGAGACGGAATGTTTCTGTCAAAAAAGCATCGATCACGACGTCACCAGAATAAGACAATATTTATTGGAAATAGAGACGCGTCGTGTTTCTATGGAAACGTTTGTTTCCGCTGTTGTGACGATTTTATTTTACGACTTCACTCGCTCTGTGGATAGAAACGTGGTTCTCTCTGTGGATGGAAACGTGGTTCTCTCTGTGTCTCTACTACTAGAAAGGTACTTCACTCTCTCTGTGGATGGAAACGTGGTTCTCTCTGTGGATGGAAACGTGGTTCTCTCTGTGGATGGAAACGTGGTTCTCTCTGTGTACCTGCTACTAGAAAGGTACTTCACTCTGTGGATGGAAACGTGGTTCTCTCTGTGTACCTGCTACTAGAAAGGTACTTCACTCTGTGGATGGAAACGTGGTTCTCTCTGTGTCTCTACTACTAGAAAGGTACTTCACTCTCTCTGGATGGAAACGTGGTTCTCTCTGTGGATGGAAACGAGGTTCTCTCTGTGTACCTGCTACTAGAAAGGTACTTCACTCTGTGGATGGAAACGTGGTTCTCTCTGTGTCTCTACTACTAGAAAGGTACTTCACTCTCTGTGGATGGAAACGTGAGTTCTCTCTGTGGATGGAAACGAGGTTCTCTCTGTGTACCTGCTACTAGAAAGGTACTTCACTCTGTGGATGGAAATGTGGTTCTCTCTGTGGCTACTAGAAAGGTACTTCACTCTGTGGATGGAAACGAGGTTCTCTCTGTGTACCTGCTACTAGAAAGGTACTTCTCTCTGTGGATGGAAATGTGGCTCTGTGGATGGAAACGTGGTTCTCTCTGTGGATGGAAACGTGGTTCTCTCTGTGGATGGAAACGTGGTTCTCTCTGTGGATGGAAACGTGGTTCTCTCTGTGGATGGAAACGTGGTTTCTCTGTGTACCTGCTACTAGAAAGGTAGTTCATTCTGTGGATGGAAACGTGGTTCTCTCTGTGTACCTGCTACTAGAAAGGTAGTTCATTTTTTACCCAGAAGTGATTTGATATTGAGATCAACATGGCGGGACCTAAATGGACCCCCCGAGACCAAATGTCAGGGGAAAACGGTTGTTGCTTGAATGGGATCGGCCCGGGGTCCCTAGTTTTACCACCCCACCCCTGAGAATGTAGCAGGTGTCCCCGCTGTTATCCAGAGAAACTTACAGGAGCATTTTAGGGTTTAAGTGCCTCGCTCAAGGGCACGTCGACAGATTTTTCACCTCGTCGGCTCGGAAAACCTTTCAGTTACGGTCTTAACCGCCCCGTTACGCATTTTATGAATAATGACTAAACAATATTTATATTTAAATAGAACTATAACTAATTAAACTCTACCCTGTTTTACAATATATCTGATGTTAGTTCATAAGAAAGAGGTTAAGGGGTAATTGGAAATTAACCATTGTGTAGGAATGAATGTGTGTGGGTCTAAAGTAAGCAAAGAGGGTCATTAACCTATGTATGAACCAACTCAGCTATAACTCAAAGAGGGTCATTAACCTATGTATGAAACAGCAACTCAGGGCTATGAAACTCAGCTATAACTCTGTGGTGAAAGAGGGTCATTAACCTATGTATATCAGCTATAACTCAAAGAGGGTCATTAACCTATGTATGAACCGACTCAGCTATAACTCATGTATGGTCAGCTATAACTCAAAGAGGGTCATTAACCTATGTATGAACCGACTCAGCTATAACTCAAAGAGGGTCATTAACCTATGTATGAACCGACTCAGCTATAACTCAAAGAGGGTCATTAACCTATGTATGAACCGACTCAGCTATAACTCAGAGGGTCATTAACCTATGTATGAACCGACTCAGCTATAACTCAAAGAGGGTCATTAACCTATGTATGAACCGACTCAGCTATAACTCAAAGAGGGTCATTAACCTATGTATGAACCGACTCAGCTATAACTCTGTGGTGATTACATAAGACAGCGAGAGCCTCTCCAGCCTCTACTATAATAATAATATAACAATAAAATAATAATAATAATAATAAATGCCATTGGCTAATTTTGATAAGACTGGTCTCTTGTCTATTTCATGCAAATAAGGATCTTAGAAACAAGACAGAGTGATTTTAATTGAATTGTTTAATGAACACATACAGGAATGGTTCAATTCCTTTGACACCCTGCCGCCCCTAACAAGTGTGTAGGGCTCTATTTGGGCCAGAAATGAACAGACGACATCACGCCCCTAACAAGTGTGTAGGGTGTAGGGCTCTATTTGGGCCAGAAATGAACAGACGACATCACGCCCCTAACAAGTGTGTAGGGTGTAGGGCTCTATTTGGGCCAGAAATGAACAGACGACATCACGCCCCTAACAAGTGTGTAGGGCTCTATTTGGGCCAGAAATGAACAGACGACATCACGCCCCTAACAAGTGTGTAGGGTGTAGGGCTCTATTTGGGCCAGAAATGAACAGACGACATCACGCCCCTAACAAGTGTGTAGGGTGTAGGGCTCTATTTGGGCCAGAAATGAACAGACGACATCACGCCCTAACAGTGTGTGTGTAGGGCTCTATTTGGGCCAGAAATGAACAGACGACATCACGCCCTAACAAGTGTGTAGGGTGTAGGGCTCTATTTGGGCCAGAAATGAACAGACGACATCACGCCCCTAACAAGTGTGTAGGGTGTAGGGCTCTATTTGGGCCAGAAATGAACAGACGACATCACGCCCCTAACAAGTGTGTAGGGCTCTATTTGGGGATAGGGCCAGAAATGAACAGACGACATCACGCCCCTAACAAGTGTGTAGGGTGTAGGGCTCTATTTGGGCCAGAAATGAACAGACGACAGACGACATCACTGTTAGTCTTTTTATTGAGGGTTGTACCCAAGTTATACAGCTTTTGTGTTCCGACACTACGGCCAGAAGGTTTACAAACAGTTATCAATATGTCTAGCGCTCGGTCGGTCGGCTCAGCCCAGGAGACCGTCCACCAACCAACCTAATAAAACACCTTCAGTACACATTCTCTTTTAATAGCACTAAAATAATCAATCACAAAAAAAAAAAAAGTAAAATAAAACATCAACCAAGAAGGAAAAATAATAATAATAATATATATCATTATTATTATGAAATAAAAACAAAATGACAACAGAACGACAGCATCATCGTGGTCGTCGTGGTGACGACGATGGGAGGAGACATGGGACGACGGTGGGAGGAGCAGGCTGGAGTCTCTACCTTGGTTAAACGTTACCAAAATAAGGAATGTCCTTCAGAAAGTGCAGTTTCCCCCCGAAGACCCTGAAACCCTCCCCCCCCCCCCCGTCAGGAAGACACAACGCCAAAACACTGTCCCTGTAACTGACTGTAAAGTCTTTAATTATTAGTCATATTATAGACATGGGGTTTCTCTCTGTACATCGTATCAATCAGCCTCCCAAAGCAATGTGCATATTAGGTTTACAGGTCAGGCCAATATTCTACTCTGCATCTCAAGGTGTGAGGCTTCTAGCTGATACAATTCTCAGCGATAGAACGTCTCTATAGAAGTAAAGGAGAGAATTCTAGAATTCTCAGTGATAGAACGTCTCTATAGAAGTAAAGGAGAGAATTCTAGAATTCTCAGTGATAGAACGTCTCTATAGAAGTAAAGGAGAGACTTCTAGCTGATAGAACTCTAAAACTCTCAGTGATAGAACTCTAGAAC
>NW_027040138.1:25000-32500 GCF_034236695.1 Oncorhynchus nerka
TCTGACAGAGAGACAGACAGCCTCCTAGTCTGCAGAGAGACAGACAGCCTCCTAGTCTGACAGAGAGACAGACAGCCTCCTAGTCTGACAGAGAGACAGACAGCCTCCTAGTCAGTCAGAGAGACAGACAGCCTCCTAGTCAGTCAGAGAGACAGACAGCCTCCTAGTCAGACAGACAGCCTCCTAGTCAGACAGACAGCCTCCTAGTCTGACAGAGAGACAGACAGCCTCCTAGTCAGTCAGAGAGACAGACAGCCTCCTAGTCAGTCAGAGAGACAGACAGCCTCCTAGTCAGACAGAGAGACAGACAGCCTCCTAGTCTTGTCCTATCTCCTTCCATCTTTAAATAATCCCAAATCCACATTTCCTCAGTTCAGCGTTTCAATAAAGTTATTATTCACACCTCAGTTCAGCGTTTCAATAAAGTTAATTTTCACAAAAAAAAAAAACTGGTTTCTGATGTTTCATGCGACATTTTGTTAAAACTAAAAAAAAATAGTGAAATAAGCAACAACAAAAAATAATCTACAATTAAGTAAAACAATTATTATTGTTGATTGAATGATATATTTGGTAGAGCGGTTGTTTATCTACCTACCATGGTTGAATACTGGCACAGCACTTTGCAGGTCATAACAGAGTGATACCCAACTGGGTCTGTCGCTAATGCCTTTATAAAGGTATTCAATACAGTCAAGGAACGCAACGTCAAAACACACACAACTAGGGGAGGAGAGGAGAGGAGAGGAGGAGGAGGAGAGGAGTAGGAGGAGGAGAGGAGTAGGAGGAGGAGTAGGAGAGGAGGGAGGAGTAGGAGTAGGAGAGGAGTAGGAGGAGGAGAGTCTGTTGTACGCTAATGCCTTTATAAAGGTATTCAATACAGTCAAGGAACGCAACGTCAAAACACACACAACTAGGAGAGGAGAGGAGAGGAGGAGGAGGAGGAGTAGGAGAGGAGTAGGAGGAGGAGTAGGAGAGAGGAGGAGAGGAGAGTCTGTGTTGTACGCTAATGCTTTTATAAAGGTATTCAATACAGTCAAGGAACGCAACGTCAAAACACACACAACTAGGAGAGGAGATGAGGAGGAGGGAGGAGGAGGAGGAGGAGAGGAGAGGAGGAGTAGGAGAGGAGGAGGAGGAGTAGGAGAGGAGGAGAGGAGAGGAGGAGGAGAGGAGGAGATGAGATGAGAGGAGAGGAGGAGGAGGAGGAGAGGAGTAGGAGGAGGAGAGGAGGAGGAGGAGGAGAGGAGGAGAGGAGTAGGAGAGGAGGAGTAGGAGGAGAGGAGTAGGAGGAGTAGGAGAGGAGGAGAGGAGGAGAGGAGAGTCTGTGTTGTACGCTAATGCCTTCATAAAGGTATTCAATACAGTCAAGGAACTTCTACTAGTCCAATAAAACTACTGGAGAGAAACAGTTTGATTACTTTTGTTTCTATAGATACTAAATGTAATTGATTATTTTTGTTTCTATAGATACTAAATGTAATTGATTATTTTTGTTTCTATAGATACTAAATGTAATTGATTACTTTTGTTTCTATAGATACTAAATGTAATTGATTATTTTTGTTTCTATGGATACTAAATGTAATTGATTACTTTTGTTTCTATAGATACTAAATGTAATTGATTACTTTTTTTGTTTACTAAATGTGGATACGGTCCTAAATGTACATCTCCTCCCTGTTTTACTTTTGTTTCTATAGATACTAAATGTAATTGATTACTTTTGTTTCTATGGATACTAAATGTAATTGATTACTTTTGTTTCTATGGATACTAAATGTAATTGATTACTTTTGTTTCTATGGATACTAAATGTAAGTAAAGAAATGAAGGTCCTAATGCCGACATCTCCTCCCTGTTTTGAAGCGCCATCATAACTTAAAACAATCAATAAACAGCGCCCCTCCCCCCCAGCAGCGACCACAGACAGAGCACCGCGACCACCGACAGGTTACATTCACCCCCCCCTCGCCCCCCAGCAGCGACCACAGACAGGGCGCCGCGACCACAGACAGGGCGCCGCGACCACAGACAGGGCGCCGCGACCACAGACAGGGCGCCGCGACCACAGACAGGGCGCCGCGACCACAGACAGGGCGCCGCGACCACAGACAGGGCGCCGCGACCACAGACAGGGCGCCGCGACCACAGACAGGGCGCCGCGACCACAGACAGGGCGCCGCGACCACAGACAGAGCGCCGCGACCACAGACAGAGCGCCGCGACCACAGACAGAGCGACCACAGACAGAGCGCCGCGACCACAGACAGAGCGCCGCGACCACAGACAGAGCGCCGCGACCACAGACAGAGCGCCGCGACCACAGACAGAGCGCCGCGACCACAGACAGAGCGCCGCGACCACAGACAGAGCGCCGCGACCACAGACAGAGCGCGACCACAGACAGACGCGACCACAGACAGAGCGCGCGACCAGACAGACAGAGCGCCGCGACCACAGACAGAGCGCCGCGACCACAGACAGAGCGCCGCGACCACAGACAGAGCGCCGCGACCACAGACAGAGCGCCGCGACCACAGACAGAGCGCCGCGACCACAGACAGAGCGCCGCGACCACAGACAGAGCGCCGCGACCACAGACAGAGCGCCGCGACCCACAGACAGAGCGCCGCGACCACAGACAGAGCGAACCACAGACAGAGCGACCACAGACAGAGCGCGCGACCACAGACAGAGCGCGACCCACAGACAGAGCGCCGCGACCCACAGACAGAGCGCCGCGACCCACAGACAGAGCGCCGCGACCCACAGACAGAGCGCCGCGACCCACAGACAGAGCGCCGCGACCACAGACAGAGCGCCGCGACCACAGACAGAGCACCGCGACCACAGACAGAGCGCCGCGACCCACAGACAGAGCGCCGCGACCACAGACAGGTTACAGACAGACCCCCAGACAGAGCCCAGACAGCAGCGACCACAGACAGAGCGCCGCGACCACAGACAGAGCGCCGCGACCACAGACAGAACACCACAGACAGAGCGCCGCGACCCACAGACAGAGCGCCGCGACCACAGACAGAGAGCGACCCACAGACGACCACAGACAGAGCGCCGCGACCACAGACAGAGCGCGCGACCCACAGACAGAGCCGCGACCACAGACAGAGCGCCGCGACCACAGGACCACAGACAGAGCGCCGCGACCACAGACAGACCACAGACAGAGCGCCGCGACCACAGACAGAGCGCCGCGACCACAGACAGAGCGCCGCGACCCACAGACAGAGCGCCGCGACCACAGACAGAGCGCCGCGACCACAGACAGAGCGCCGCGACCCACAGACAGAGCGCCGCGACCCACAGACAGAGCGCCGCGACCACAGACAGAGCGCCGCGACCACAGACAGAGCGCCGCGACCCACAGACAGAGCGCCGCGACCCACAGACAGAGCGCCGCGACCCACAGACAGAGCGCCGCGAACCACAGACAGAGCGCCGCGACCACAGACAGAGCGCCGCGACCACAGACAGAGCGCCGCGACCACAGACAGAGCACCGCGACCCACAGACAGAGCGCGCGACCCGCAGACAGAGCCACAGACAGAGCGAGCGCGAACCACAGACAGAGCGCCGCGACCCACAGACAGAGCGCCGCGACCACAGACAGAGCGCCGCGACCACAGACAGAGCGCCGCGACCACAGACAGAGCGCCGCGACCCACAGACAGAGCGCCATCTAGGGAGGTACGAGGAAGAAGCCGAAACACACACAAAAAAACACTATTATTATTATTATTGTTGTTTTTCGTTTACATATTTTTTCTCTCTCTTGACCACCATCTGTGGCAATGAGAGAGATTGAAACAAGGTGATATATATATATCATCATCACATTATTCATTTTAAAACATTTTGACGTTGTGACACGGACAGAATTAAGCCCCTCCTCCCCGTGTCTGTAGTCCTTGTGATTGGCTACAATATGCATAGATACAGGGATCAGCTTTATGGTTCAGTCCCACTGACGTCACACACACACACACACACTGGGAGGACAGTGGCGAGGAGGAGGAGGAAGCACGTCGATTTCTCTACCTTTTCTTAAGACAGCATTTTTTTTTTTTTGGGGGGGGGGGGGGGGTGCAGTGAAACCGCTGAGCTCTTCCAAGCAGGTATTTTGGCAGAGAACAAACTAACGACAAGAAGAGGATCTGGGGAGACACTGGCTCCATTTCAGGTCTAACCAGAACCACGGGCTGAACAGAAACCGACCCCACAGTCAGGACATTTTGACCCCACACTAGATCTACAGAGACACAAACAGTCAGGACACTGACCGACCACACAGTCAGGACACTGACCGACCACACAGTCAGGACACTGACCGACCACACAGTAGATCTACAGTCAGGACACTGACCGACCCCACAGTCAGGACACTGGACCCCATCTGACCGACCACACAGTCAGGACACTGACACTCAGGACACTGACCGACCACACAGTAGATCTACAGTCAGGACACTGACCGACCCCCAGTCAGGACACTGACCGACCCCACAGTCAGGACACTGACCGACCCCACAGTCAGGACACTGACCGACCCCACAGTCAGGACACTGACCGACCCCACAGTCAGGACACTGACCGACCCCACAGTCAGGACACTGACCGACCACAGTCAGGACACTGACCGACCCCACAGTCAGGACACTGACCGACCCCACACCCCACAGTCAGGACACTGACCGACCGACACTGACCGACCCCACAGTCAGGACACTGACCGACCGACACTGACCGACCCCAGTCAGGACACTGACCGACCCCCCAGTCAGGACACTGACCGACAGTCAGGACACTGACCCGACCCCACAGTCAGGACACTCAGTCAGGACACTGACCGACCCCCAGTCAGGACACTGACCGACCCCCCCACCAGATCAGAACACCGACCCCACAGTCAGGGACCCAGAGTTTCAGCATCGTCAGGACACTTCAGTCAGGACACTCTATAGAGAACATGGTTGGTTTATACATTTATTTTCACATTTATTTTACATTTATTTTTTTTATATTTTATTTAATTTTAATAGTTTTTTTTTGTATTTTGTATTTCTTGTATTTTTTTTAAAATTGTTTTTAAAATGAAGGAAGATGACCACCCACCTGTCGCCCTCCTAAGGGCCTGTAAACAAGAGGCCGTCTCCATAACAACCGGACAACGTCGCCATAACAACCTGGAGGCCGTCGCCACAACAACCGGACAACGTCGCCACAACAACCTGGAGGCCGTCGCCACAACAACCGGACAACGTCGCCCACAACAACCTGGAGGCCGTCGCCACAACAACCGGAGGCTGCCTCCATCACAACAACCTGGAGGCCGTCGCCATAACAACCGGAGGCTGCCTCCATCACAACAATAGGCTGGTCTCTATAAACAACTAGTTCTGCCCCTGTTGTCATAGTGTCGTCGTCGTCCCCCCCAGTCTGGCAGGGCGGGGGCTCACAGTCACAGCTGAGATTTTACAGTCCTTTACACTGAGCAGAGACTCACGTTCTTTACTTATAAAAACACAACATTGGTGCAAAATACTGTCTGTCTTTTTTAAACATCCAAAACGAGGCATTAAAATCAGCATCTCTTCTTATATCGTTTAAACCGCTTCTCCACAATACCACCGGAAGGGTTATTTGTGCCAAGGCAGAGAGGAGAACACACGCACACACACACACACACACACACACACACACACACACACACACACACAGTAAGAACGTCCTTGAGTAAACAGCTACCGTGGAACTGGCAGCTCCTCTCTGTATTGCAGATTAAACACTGAGAGAAAAAAAATAACGTTTCAGTGCAAAAAGTGGAAGGAAAAAAAAAACCAAAAACATGACAATATAACTATAACTGAAAATAAAAACATAAATGATTGGAATTCCAATAACAGGGACCATGAATGAAAAAAGCTTTTTTTTTGTTTAGTTATTTTTTCTTTATGTTTCATCATAATAAGGCATTTTTTCTGTCCTTCACATTGTAGAATTGTCCTGCGTGATTCAAGTATACCAACTGATATGTGTGTTGTTTCGGAGGGTGGAAAACCAACGTGGATATATGTGCAGGGGAAAAAACATAACGCATTTTCCACAGGCTGACCCCCCCCCCCCCTCTACTTCCTGTAGTATTTTCCACAGGCTGACCCCCCCCTCTACTTCCTGTACGCATTTTCCACAGGCTGACCCCCACTTCCTGTACGCATTTTCCACAGGCTGACCCCCTTCCTGTATGTATTTTCCCCTACCCCCCCCCTTCCTGTATGTATTTTCCACAGGCTGACCCCCCTACTTCCTGTACGCATTTTCCACAGGCTGACCCACCCCCCTACTTCCTGTGTGCATTTTCCACGGGGTGACCCCCTTCCTGTATATTTGTAAGTGAGAAGGAGCCATTTTGTTTTTTTGGTCTTGGACTTTTTTTTCTTTGTGTTTTTTGAGACTAATAACGACTCCAGACGACTCAGTCTGTCGTCACGCTGTCCAGCGTTCGACACTCGACTGACAGGGGCTTTACATGGAGTCCCCGGCCCCTGTCAGGTGATCCACGGGGAGGAAGGAGCTGATTGGAGAAGGGCTGTTGATCCTCCCGCCCTCGCTGGCGCCCCATAGGCTAGTGGAATAGTTCAACCCGCCCCAAAGGGAGGAGCTATGGAGGTCGCTGCCGTTCCATTGACTGGGCTCCGGGGCGCGGCTGGGGAAGGGGTGGGAACCCTCCAAGGCTCCGCCCATTCGGCTCTGAGAGGAGCCAATGGCCTGCCAGCCCGGGGAGGCAGCGGCCAATGACTGACCTTGTGCAAAGAAACGGTTGATTTCCTCCTCACTGGCAAACTCAGCCAGAATGGTAGTGTTCCCTAGTACGCACCTGAGGAGAGAGAGAGAAGAGAGAGGGATGAAGAGGAGAGAGAGAAGAGAGAGGGATGAAGAGGAGAGAGAGAAGAGAGAGGGATGAAGAGGAGAGAGAGAGAAGAGAGAGGGATGAAGAGGAGAGAGCGAGGGATGAAGAGGAGAGAGAGAAGAGAGCGAGATGAAGAGAGGGATGAAGAGGAGAGAGAGAAGAGAGAGGGATGAAGAGGAGAGAGAGGGCGATGAAGAGGAGAGAGCGAGGGATGAAGAGGAGAGAGCGAGGGATGAAGAGGAGAGAGCGAGGGATGAAGAGGAGAGAGAGCGAGGGATGAAGAAGAGAGAGGGTGATGGAGAGGAGAGAGAGCGAGGGATGAAGAGGAGAGAGGGCGATGAAGAGGAGAGAGCGAGGGATGAAGAGGAGAGCGAGGGATGAAGAGGAGAGAGGGTGATGAAGAGGAGAGAGAGCGAGGGATGAAGAGGAGAGAGGGTGATGAAGAGGAGAGAGGGTGATGAAGAGGAGAGAGAGCGAGGGATGAAGAGGAGAGAGGGTGATGAAGAGGAGAGAGAGCGAGGGATGAAGAGGAGAGAGAGCGAGGGATGAAGAGGAGAGAGAGCGAGGGA
>NW_027040138.1:37500-168781 GCF_034236695.1 Oncorhynchus nerka
CACACATTTCCACACATCTACACCCCCTTTTACAGGCAGTCTCACCAGGTGTGTATCTGGAGTCAGAGTGCCCCCAGCCCCCCAAGCGGAGAGGAGCTTCCCCCCAGGGTGGAGGGGGTTTCTGGTTGGTGAGGCCGGGAGGGGGGCGGGAAGGGGCTGAAAGACCTTTAGGAGCCAGAGGGACCTTCCACAGCTCATGGGCCAGAGAGGAGTTACATCCTCCTGGAGACCATTTAGACTCTCCGGACCTGACTGGAGAGGGAGGGAGAGAGGGGGGAGGAGAGGAGAGGGAGAGGGGAGAGGGGAGAGGGGAGGGGAGGGGAGGAGAGGGGGAGAGGGGAGGAGAGGGAGAGGGGAGGGGAGGGAGAGGGGAGGGAGGGAGGAGAGGGAGGGAGGAGAGGGAGAGGAGGGGGAGAGGAGGAGAGAGGGAGAGGGGGAGAGGGAGAGGGAGAGGGAGAGGGGAGAGGAGAGGGAGAGAGAGGGGTGGAGGAGAGGGAGAGGGGGGGAGAGGGAGAAGAGAGGGAGGAAGAGGAGAGAGAGAACAATCCATAAGGTGATAAATGACCTGAATTGATAATGACAGAAGGAGAAGTTTACACAACATTGTGATTTATACCCCCAATGTGATGGTTACAACCATTATCAATCACCCATATTAACAAACTGATTTAAATTCTCTAGACTACTGATCACAATGAACAATCATTTTCTATTTATCGTCCCAGCTGAGGGTTAGAGGGGGTTAGACCTACCCGTAGTGGGGAGGGTTAGACCTACCCGTAGTGGGGAGAGTTAGAGGGGGTTAGACCTACCCGTAGTGGGGAGGGTTAGAGGGGGTTAGACCTACCCGTAGTGGGGAGAGTTAGAGGGGGTTAGACCTACCCGTAGTGGGGAGGGTTAGAGGGGGTTAGACCTACCCGTAGTGGGGAGGGTTAGAGGGGGTTAGACCTACCCGTAGTGGGGAGGGTTAGACCTACCCGTAGTGGGGAGAGTTAGAGGGGGTTAGACCTACCCGTAGTGGGGAGGGTTAGAGGGGGTTAGACCTACCCGTAGTGGGGAGGGTTAGACCTACCCGTAGTGGGGAGAGTTAGAGGGGGTTAGACCTACCCGTAGTGGGGAGGGTTAGACCTACCCGTAGTGGGGAGAGTTAGACCTACCCGTAGTGGGGAGAGTTAGACCTACCCGTAGTGGGGAGGGTTAGACCTACCCGTAGTGGAGAGGGTTAGAGGGGGTTAGACCTACCCGTAGTGGGGAGGGTTAGACGTACCCGTAGTGGGGAGGGTTAGACCTACCCGTAGTGGGGAGGGTTAGACCTACCCGTAGTGGGGAGGGTTAGACCTACCCGTAGTGGGGAGGGTTAGACCTACCCGTAGTGGGGAGGGTTAGACCTACCCGTAGTGGGGAGGGTTAGACCTACCCGTAGTGGGGAGGGTTAGACCTACCCGTAGTGGGGAGGGTTAGACCTACCCGTAGTGGGGAGGGTTAGACCTACCCGTAGTGGGGAGGGTTAGACCTACCCGTAGTGGGGAGGGTTAGACCTACCCGTAGTGGGGAGAGTTAGACCTACCCGTAGTGGAGAGGGTTAGAGGGGGTTAGACCTACCCGTAGTGGGGAGAGTTAGACCTACCCGTAGTGGGGAGGGTTAGACCTACCCATAGTGGAGAGGGTTAGCGGGGGTTAGACCTACCCGTAGTGGAGAGGGTTAGACCTACCCGTAGTGGGGAGGGTTAGACCTACCCGTAGTGGGGAGGGTTAGACCTACCCGTAGTGGGGAGGGTTAGACCTACCCGTAGTGGGGAGGGTTAGACCTACCCGTAGTGGGGAGGGTTAGACCTACCCGTAGTGGGGAGGGTTAGACCTACCCGTAGTGGGGAGGGTTAGACCTACCCGTAGTGGGGAGGGTTAGACCTACCCGTAGTGGGGAGGTTAGACCTACCCGTAGTGGGGAGGGTTAGACCTACCCGTAGTGGGGAGGGTTAGACCTACCCGTAGTGGGGAGGGTTAGACCTACCCGTAGTGGGGAGGGTTAGACCTACCCGTAGTGGGGAGGGTTAGACCTACCCGTAGTGGGGAGGGTTAGACCTACCCGTAGTGGGGAGAGTTAGACCTACCCGTAGTGGGGAGAGTTAGACCTACCCGTAGTGGGGAGAGTTAGACCTACCCGTAGTGGGGAGAGTTAGACCTACCCGTAGTGGGGAGAGTTAGACCTACCCGTAGTGGGGAGAGTTAGACCTACCCGTAGTGGGGAGAGTTAGACCTACCCGTAGTGGGGAGAGTTAGACCTACCCGTAGTGGGGAGGGTTAGACCTACCCGTAGTGGGGAGAGTTAGACCTACCCGTAGTGGGGAGGGTTAGACCTACCCGTAGTGGGGAGGGTTAGACCTACCCGTAGTGGGGAGGGTTAGACCTACCCGTAGTGGGGAGGGTTAGACCTACCCGTAGTGGGGAGGGTTAGACCTACCCGTAGTGGGGAGGGTTAGACCTACCCGTAGTGGGGAGGGTTAGACCTACCCGTAGTGGGGAGGGTTAGACCTACCCGTAGTGGGGAGGGTTAGACCTACCCGTAGTGGGGAGGGTTAGACCTACCCGTAGTGGGGAGGGTTAGACCTACCCGTAGTGGGGAGAGTTAGACCTACCCGTAGTGGGGAGAGTTAGACCTACCCGTAGTGGGGAGAGTTAGACCTACCCGTAGTGGGGAGAGTTAGACCTACCCGTAGTGGGGAGGGTTAGACCTACCCGTAGTGGGGAGAGTTAGACCTACCCGTAGTGGGGAGGGTTAGAGGGGGTTAGACCTACCCGTAGTGGGGAGAGTTAGACCTACCCGTAGTGGGGAGAGTTAGAGGGGGTTAGACCTACCCGTAGTGGGGAGAGTTAGACCTACCCGTAGTGGGGAGGGTTAGACCTACCCGTAGTGGGGAGAGTTAGACCTACCCGTAGTGGGGAGAGTTAGACCTACCCGTAGTGGGGAGAGTTAGACCTACCCGTAGTGGGGAGAGTTAGACCTACCCGTAGTGGAGAGGGTTAGACCTACCCGTAGTGGGGAGGGTTAGACCTACCCGTAGTGGGGAGGGTTAGAGGGGGTTAGACCTACCCGTAGTGGGGAGGGTTAGACCTACCCGTAGTGGGGAGGGTTAGACCTACCCGTAGTGGGGAGAGTTAGACCTACCCTTAGTGGGGAGGGTTAGAGGGGGTTAGACCTATCCGTAGTGGAGAGAGTTAGAGGGGGTTAGACCTATCCGTAGTGTGGAGAGTTAGAGGGGGTTAGACCTACCCGTAGTGGGGAGGGTTAGACCTACCCGTAGTGGGGAGGGTTAGACCTACCCGTAGTGGGGAGGGTTAGACCTACCCGTAGTGGGGAGAGTTAGACCTACCCGTAGTGGGGAGAGTTAGACCTACCCGTAGTGGGGAGAGTTAGACCTACCCGTAGTGGGGAGGGTTAGACCTACCCGTAGTGGGGAGGGTTAGACCTACCCGTAGTGGGGAGGGTTAGACCTACCCGTAGTGGGAGGGTTAGTGGGGAGGGTTAGACCTACCCGTAGTGGGGGAGGGTTAGACCTACCCGTAGTGGGGAGGGTTAGACCTACCCGTAGTGGGGAGAGTTAGACCTACCCGTAGTGGGGAGAGTTAGACCTACCCGTAGTGGGGAGAGGGGGTTAGACCTACCCGTAGTGGGGAGAGTTAGACCTACCCGTAGTGGGGAGGGTTAGAGGGGGTTAGACCTACCCGTAGTGGGGAGAGTTAGACCTACCCGTAGTGGGGAGGGTTAGAGGGGGTTAGACCTACCCGTAGTGGGGAGGGTTAGAGGGGGTTAGACCTACCCGTAGTGGGGAGAGTTAGACCTACCCGTAGTGGGGAGAGTTAGAGGGGGTTAGACCTACCCGTAGTGGGGAGAGTTAGACCTACCCGTAGTGGGGAGAGTTAGACCTACCCGTAGTGGGGAGAGTTAGACCTACCCGTAGTGGGGAGAGTTAGACCTACCCGTAGTGGGGAGAGTTAGACCTACCCGTAGTGGGGAGAGTTAGACCTACCCGTAGTGGGGAGAGTTAGACCTACCCGTAGTGGGGAGAGTTAGACCTACCCGTAGTGGGGAGGGTTAGACCTACCCGTAGTGGGGAGGGTTAGACCTACCCGTAGTGGGGAGGGTTAGAGGGGGTTAGACCTACCCGTAGTGGGGAGGGTTAGACCTACCCGTAGTGGGGAGAGTTAGACCTACCCGTAGTGGGGAGGGTTAGAGGGGGTTAGACCTACCCGTAGTGGGGAGGGTTAGTGGGGGGTTAGACCTACCCGTAGGGGGGGAGGGTTAGACCTACCTGTAGTGGGGAGGGAGAGGGTTAGACCCGTAGTGGGGGGGTTAGACCTACCTGTATTGGGGAGGGTTAGAGGGGGTTAGACCTACCCGTAGTGGGGAGGGTTAGAGGGGGTTAGACCTACCCATAGTGGGGAGAGTTAGACCTACCTGTAGTGGGGAGGGTTAGACCTACCCGTAGTGGGGAGGGTTAGACCTACCCGTAGTGGGGAGAGTTAGACCTACCCGTAGTGGGGAGAGTTACACCTACCCGTAGTGGGGAGGGTTAGAGGGGGTTAGACCTACCCGTAGTGGGGAGGGTTAGACCTACCCGTAGTGGGGAGGGTTAGACCTACCCGTAGTGGGGAGGGTTAGAGGGGGTTAGACCTACCCGTAGTGGGGAGGGTTAGAGGGGGTTAGACCTACCTGTAGTGGGGAGTGTTAGAGGGGGTTAGACCTACCCGTAGTGGGGAGGGTTAGACCTACCCGTAGTGGGGAGGGTTAGACCTACCCGTAGTGGGGAGGGTTAGAGGGGGTTAGACCTACCCGTAGTGGGGAGGGTTAGAGAGGGTTAGACCTACCCGTAGTGGGGAGGGTTAGACCTACCTGTATTGGGGAGGGTTAGAGGGGGTTAGACATACCCGTAGTGGGGAGGGTTAGACCTACCCGTAGTGGGGAGGGTTAGAGGGGGTTAGACCTACCCGTATTGGGGAGGGTTAGAGGGGGTTAGACCTACCCGTAGTGGGGAGTGTTAGACCTACCCGTAGTGGGGAGGGTTAGACCTACCCGTAGTGGGGAGGGTTAGACCTACCCGTAGTGGGGAGGGTTAGAACTACCCGTAGTGGGGAGGGTTAGACCTACCCGTAGTGGGGAGGGTTAGACCTACCCGTAGTGGGGAGGGTTAGAGGGGGTTAGACCTACCCGTAGTGGGGAGGGTTAGACCTACCCGTAGTGGGGAGGGTTAGACCTACCCGTAGTGGGGAGGGTTAGACCTACCCGTAGTGGGGAGAGTTAGACCTACCCGTAGTGGGGAGGGTTAGAGGGGGTTAGACCTACCCGTAGTGGGGAGGTTAGAGGGGGGGATTAGACCTACCCGTAGTGGGGAGTGGGGGGTTAGACCTACCCGTAGTGGGGAGAGTTAGACCTACCCGTAGTGGGGAGGGTTAGAGGGGGTTAGACCTACCCGTAGTGGGGAGGGTTAGAGGGGGTTAGACCTACCTGTATTGGGGAGGGTTAGAGGGGGTTAGACGTACCCGTAGTGGGGAGGGTTAGAGGGGGTTAGACCTACCCATAGTGGGGAGGGTTAGAGGGGGTTAGACCTACCCATAGTGGGGAGGGTTAGAGGGGGTTAGACCTACCCGTAGTGGGGAGGGTTAGAGGGGGTTAGACCTACCCGTAGTGGGGAGGGTTAGAGGGGGTTAGACCTACCCGTAGTGGGGAGGGTTAGAGGGGGTTAGACCTACCCATAGTGGGGAGGGTTAGACCTACCCGTAGTGGGGAGAGTTAGACCTACCCGTAGTGGGGAGGGTTAGACCTACCCGTAGTGGGGAGGGTTAGACCTACCCGTAGTGGGGAGGGTTAGACCTACCCGTAGTGGGGAGGGTTAGACCTACCCGTAGTGGGGAGGGTTAGACCTACCCGTAGTGGGGAGAGTTAGACCTACCCGTAGTGGGGAGAGTTAGACCTACCCGTAGTGGGGAGAGTTAGACCTACCCGTAGTGGGGAGAGTTAGACCTACCCGTAGTGGGGAGAGTTAGACCTACCCGTAGTGGGGAGAGTTAGACCTACCCGTAGTGGGGAGAGTTAGACCTACCCGTAGTGGGGAGGGTTAGACCTACCCGTAGTGGGGAGGGTTAGACCTACCCGTAGTGGGGAGGGTTAGACCTACCCGTAGTGGGGAGAGTTAGACCTACCCGTAGTGGGGAGAGTTAGACCTAACCGTAGTGGGGAGGATTAGACCTACCCGTAGTGGGGAGAGTTAGACCTACCCGTAGTGGGGAGGGTTAGAGGGGGTTAGACCTACCCGTAGTGGGGAGAGTTAGACCTACCCGTAGTGGGGAGAGTTAGAGGGGGTTAGACCTACCCGTAGTGGGGAGGGTTAGACCTACCCGTAGTGGGGAGGGTTAGACCTACCCGTAGTGGGGAGGGTTAGACCTACCCGTAGTGGGGAGGGTTAGACCTACCCGTAGTGGGGAGGGTTAGACCTACCCGTAGTGGGGAGGGTTAGAGGGGGTTAGACCTACCCGTAGTGGGGAGGGTTAGACCTACCCGTAGTGGAGGGGGTAAGACCTACCCGTAGTGGGGAGGGTTAGAGAGGGTTAGACCTACCCGTAGTGGGGAGGGTTAGAGGGGGTTAGACCTACCCGTATTGGGGAGGGTTAGAGGGGGTTAGACATACCCGTAGTGGGGAGGGGGTTAGACCTACCCGTAGTGGGGGGGTTAGACCTACCCGTATTGGGGAGGGTTAGAGGGGGTTAGACCTACCCGTAGTGGGGAGGGTTAGACCTACCCGTAGTGGGGAGGGTTAGACCTACCCGTAGTGGGGAGGGTTAGACCTACCCGTAGTGGGGAGGGTTAGACCTACCCGTAGTGGGGAGGGTTAGACCTACCCGTAGTGGGGAGGGTTACCCGTAGTGGGGAGGGTTAGACCTACCCGTAGTGGGGAGGGTTACCCGTAGTGGGGAGGGTTAGACCTACCCGTAGTGGGGAGGGTTAGACCTACCCGTAGTGGGGAGAGTTAGACCTACCCGTAGTGGGGAGGGTTAGAGGGGGTTAGACCTACCCGTAGTGGGGAGGGTTAGAGGGGGTTAGACCTACCCGTAGTGGGGAGGGTTAGACCTACCAGTAGTGGGGAGGGTTAGAGGGGGTTAGACCTACCCGTAGTGGGGAGGGTTAGACCTACCCGTAGTGGGGAGGGTTAGAGAGGGTTAGACCTACCCGTAGTGGGGAGGGTTAGAGGGGGTTAGACCTACCTGTATTGGGGAGGGTTAGAGGGGGTTAGACGTACCCGTAGTGGGGAGGGTTAGAGGGGGTTAGACCTACCCATAGTGGGGAGGGTTAGAGGGGGTTAGACCTACCCATAGTGGGGAGGGTTAGAGGGGGTTAGACCTACCCATAGTGGGGAGGGTTAGAGGGGGTTAGACCTACCTGTATTGGGGAGGGTTAGAGGGGGTTAGACCTACCCGTAGTGGGGAGGGTTAGAGGGGGTTAGACCTACCCGTAGTGGGGAGGGTTAGAGGGGGTTAGACCTACCCATAGTGGGGAGGGTTAGACCTACCCGTAGTGGGGAGAGTTAGACCTACCTGTAGTGGGGAGGGTTAGAGGGGGTTAGACCTACCCGTAGTGGGGGGGACCTACCCGTAGTGGGGAGAGTTAGACCTACCCGTAGTGGGGAGAGGGGGTTAGTGGGGAGGGTTTAGACCTACCCGTAGTGGGGAGGGTTAGAGGGGTTAGACCTACCCGTAGTGGGGAGGGGAGGGTTAGACCTACCCGTAGTGGGGAGGGTTAGACCTACCCGTGGGGAGGGGGAGGGTTAGACCTACCCGTAGTGGGGAGGGTTAGACCTACCCGTAGTGGGGAGGGTTAGAGGGGGGGTTACCCGTAGTGGGGAGGGTTAGACCTACCCGTAGTGGGGAGGGTTACCCGTAGTGGGGAGGGTTAGACCTACCCGTAGTGGGGAGGGTTAGACCTACCCGTAGAGGGGGAGGGTTAGACCTACCCGTAGTGGGGAGGTTAGTTAGAGGGGGTTAGACCTACCCGTAGTGGGGAGGGTTAGTGGGGGGGTTAGACCTACCCGTAGTGGGGGGGTTAGACCTACCAGTAGTGGGGAGGGTTAGAGGGGGTTAGACCTACCCGTAGTGGGGAGGGTGGGGAGGGTTAGACCTACCCGTAGTGGGGAGGGTTAGAGAGGGTTAGACCTACCCGTAGTGGGGAGGGTTAGAGGGGTTAGACCTACCTGTATTGGGGAGGGTTAGAGGGGGTTAGACGTACCCGTAGTGGGGAGGGTTAGAGGGGGTTAGACCTACCCATAGTGGGGAGGGTTAGAGGGGGTTAGACCTACCCATAGTGGGGAGGGTTAGAGGGGGTTAGACCTACCCATAGTGGGGAGGGTTAGAGGGGGTTAGACCTACCTGTATTGGGGAGGGTTAGAGGGGGTTAGACCTACCCGTAGTGGGGAGGGTTAGAGGGGTTAGACCTACCCGTAGTGGGGAGGGTTAGAGGGGGTTAGACCTACCCATAGTGGGGAGGGTTAGACCTACCCGTAGTGGGGAGAGTTAGACCTACCTGTAGTGGGGAGGGTTAGAGGGGGTTAGACCTACCCGTAGTGGGGAGGGTTAGACCTACCCGTAGTGGGGAGAGTTAGACCTACCCGTAGTGGGGAGGGTTAGAGGGGGTTAGATCTACCCGTAGTGGGGAGGGTTAGAGAGGGTTAGACCTACCCGTAGTGGGGAGGGTTAGAGAGGGTTAGACCTACCCGTAGTGGGGAGGGTTAGAGAGGGTTAGACCTACCCGTAGTGGGGAGGGTTAGAGAGGGTTAGACCTACCCGTAGTGGGGAGGGTTAGAGAGGGTTAGACCTACCCGTGGGGAGTGGGGAGGGTTGGGGAGGGAGGGGGTTAGACCTACCCGTAGTGGGGAGGGTTAGAGGGGTTAGACCTACCCGTAGTGGGGAGGGTTAGAGTGGGGGGGTTAGACCTACCCGTGGGTGGGGAGGGACCTACCCGTAGTGGGGGGTTAGACCTACCCGTAGTGGGGAGGGTTAGACCTACCCGTAGTGGGGAGGGTTAGACCTACCCGTAGTGGGGAGGGTTAGACCTACCCGTAGTGGGGAGGGTTAGACCTACCCGTGGGGAGTGGGGAGGGTTAGACCTACCCGTAGTGGGGAGGGTTAGACCTACCCGTAGTGGGGAGGGTTAGACCTACCCGTAGTGGGGAGGGTTAGACCTACCCGTAGTGGGGAGGGTTAGACCTACCCGTAGTGGGGAGGGTTAGACCTACCCGTTAGACCTAGTGGGGAGAGTTAGACCTACCCGTAGTGGGGAGGGTTAGAGGGGGTTAGACCTACCCGTAGTGGGGAGGGTTAGAGGGGTTAGACCTACCCGTAGTGGGGACCCGTAGTGGGGAGGGTTAGAGGGGGTTAGACCTACCCGTAGTGGGGAGGGTTAGAGGGGGTTAGACCTACCTGTATTGGGGAGGGTTAGAGGGGGTTAGACTACCCGTAGTGGGGAGGGTTAGAGGGGGTTAGACCTACCCGTAGTGGGGAGGGTTAGAGGGGGTTAGACCTACCTGTATTGGGGAGGGTTAGAGGGGGTTAGACCTACCCGTAGTGGGGAGGGTTAGAGGGGTTAGACCTACCCGTAGTGGGGAGGGTTAGAGGGGGTTAGACCTACCCATAGTGGGGAGGGTTAGACCTACCCGTAGTGGGGGGGAGAGTTAGACCTACCTGTAGTGGGGAGGGTTAGAGGGGGTTAGACCTACCCGTAGTGGGGAGGGTTAGACCTACCCGTAGTGGGGAGGGTTAGACCTACCCGTAGTGGGGAGGTTAGAGGGGTTAGACCTACCCGTAGTGGGGAGGGTTAGAGGGGGTTAGACCTACCCGTAGTGGGGAGGGTTAGAGAGGGTTAGACCTACCCGTAGTGGGGAGGGTTAGAGGGGGTTAGACCTACCCGTAGTGGGGAGGGTTAGAGTGGGGAGGGTTAGACCTACCCGTAGTGGGGAGGGTTAGAGAGGGTTAGACCTACCCGTGGGGAGGGGAGGGGACCCGTAGTGGGGGGTTAGAGTGGGGGGGTTAGACCTACCCTGTATTGGGGAGGGTTAGAGGGGGTTAGACCTACCCGTAGTGGGGAGGGTTAGAGGGGGTTAGACCTACCCGTGGGGTGGGGAGGGTTAGAGAGGGTTAGACCTACCCGTAGTGGGGAGGGTTAGAGAGGGTTAGACCTACCCGTAGAGTGGGGAGGGTTAGAGGGGGTTAGACCTACCTGTGGGGATTGGGGAGGGTTAGTGGGGAGGGTTAGAGGGGGTTAGACCTACCCGTAGTGGGGTGGGGAGGGTTAGAGTGGGGGGGTTAGACCTACCCATAGTGGGGAGGGTTAGAGGGGGTTAGACCTACCCTGTAGTGGGGAGGGTTAGAGGGGGTTAGACCTACCTGTATTGGGGAGGGGTTAGGGGGTTAGACCTACCTGTAGTGGGGAGGGTTAGAGGGGGTTAGACCTACCCGTAGTGGGGAGGGTTAGAGGGGGTTAGACCTACCCGTAGTGGGGAGGGTTAGAGGGGGTTGGACCTACCCATAGTGGGGAGGGTTAGACCTACCCGTAGTGGGGAGAGTTAGACCTACCTGTAGTGGGGAGGGTTAGAGGGGGTTAGACCTACCCGTAGTGGGGAGGGTTAGACCTACCCGTAGTGGGGAGAGTTAGACCTACCCGTAGTGGGGAGGGTTAGAGGGGGTTAGACCTACCCGTAGTGGGGAGAGTTAGAGAGGGTTAGACCTACCCGTAGTGGGGAGGGTTAGACCTACCCGTAGTGGGGAGGGTTAGAGGGGGTTAGACCTACCCATAGTGGGGAGGGTTAGACCTACCCATAGTGGGGAGGGTTAGAGGGGGTTAGACCTACCTGTATTGGGGAGGGTTAGAGAGGGTTAGACCTACCCGTAGTGGGGAGGGTTAGAGGGGGTTAGACGTACCCGTAGTGGGGAGGGTTAGAGGGGGTTAGACCTACCCGTAGTGGGGAGGGTTAGAGAGGGTTAGACCTACCCGTAGTGGGGAGGGTTAGACCTACCCGTAGTGGGGAGGGTTAGAGGGGGTTAGACCTACCTGTATTGGGGAGGGTTAGAGGGGGTTAGACGTACCCGTAGTGGGGAGGGTTAGAGGGGTTAGACCTACCCATAGTGGGGAGGGTTAGAGGGGGTTAGACCTACCCATAGTGGGGAGGGTTAGAGGGGGTTAGACCTACCTGTATTGGGGAGGGTTAGAGGGGGTTAGACCTACCCGTAGTGGGGAGGGTTAGAGGGGGTTAGACGTACCCGTAGTGGGGAGGGTTAGAGGGGGTTAGACGTACCCGTAGTGGGGAGGGTTAGAGGGGGTTAGACCTACCCATAGTGGGGAGGGTTAGAGGGGGTTAGACCTACCTGTATTGGGGAGGGTTAGAGGGGGTTAGACCTACCCGTAGTGGGGAGGGTTAGAGGGGGTTAGACCTACCCGTAGTGGGGAGGGTTAGAGGGGGTTAGACCTACCCATAGTGGGGAGGGTTAGACCTACCCGTAGTGGGGAGAGTTAGACCTACCTGTAGTGGGGAGGGTTAGAGGGGGTTAGACCTACCCGTAGTGGGGAGGGTTAGACCTACCCGTAGTGGGGAGAGTTAGACCTACCCGTAGTGGGGAGAGTTAGACCTACCCGTAGTGGGGAGGGTTAGAGGGGGTTAGACCTACCCGTAGTGGGGAGGGTTAGAGAGGGTTAGACCTACCCGTAGTGGGGAGGGTTAGAGAGGGTTAGACCTACCCGTAGTGGGGAGGGTTAGAGAGGGTTAGACCTACCCGTAGTGGGGAGGGTTAGAGAGGGTTAGACCTACCCGTAGTGGGGAGGGTTAGAGAGGGTTAGACCTACCCGTAGTGGGGAGGGTTAGAGGGGGTTAGACCTACCTGTATTGGGGAGGGTTAGAGGGGGTTAGACGTACCCGTAGTGGGGAGGGTTAGAGGGGGTTAGACCTAACCGTAGTGGGGAGGGTTAGAGAGGGTTAGACCTACCCGTAGTGGGGAGGGTTAGAGAGGGTTAGACCTACCCGTAGTGGGGAGGGTTAGAGGGGTTAGACCTACCTGTATTGGGGAGGGTTAGAGGGGGTTAGACGTACCCGTAGTGGGGAGGGTTAGAGGGGGTTAGACCTACCCATAGTGGGGAGGGTTAGAGGGGGTTAGACCTACCCATAGTGGGGAGGGTTAGAGGGGGTTAGACCTACCTGTATTGGGGAGGGTTAGAGGGGGTTAGACCTACCTGTATTGGGGAGGGTTAGAGGGGGTTAGACCTACCCGTAGTGGGGAGGGTTAGAGGGGGTTAGACCTACCCGTAGTGGGGAGGGTTAGAGGGGGTTGGACCTACCCATAGTGGGGAGGGTTAGACCTACCCGTAGTGGGGAGAGTTAGACCTACCTGTAGTGGGGAGGGTTAGAGGGGGTTAGACCTACCCGTAGTGGGGAGGGTTAGACCTACCCGTAGTGGGGAGAGTTAGACCTACCCGTAGTGGGGAGGGTTAGAGGGGGTTAGACCTACCCGTAGTGGGGAGAGTTAGAGAGGGTTAGACCTACCCGTAGTGGGGAGGGTTAGACCTACCCGTAGTGGGGAGGGTTAGACCTACCCATAGTGGGGAGGGTTAGACCTACCCATAGTGGGGAGGGTTAGAGGGGGTTAGACCTACCCGTATTGGGGAGGGTTAGAGAGGGTTAGACCTACCCGTAGTGGGGAGGGTTAGAGGGGGTTAGACCTACCTGTATTGGGGAGGGTTAGAGGGGGTTAGACGTACCCGTAGTGGGGAGGGTTAGAGGGGGTTAGACCTACCCGTAGTGGGGAGGGTTAGAGAGGGTTAGACCTACCCGTAGTGGGGAGGGTTAGACCTACCCGTAGTGGGGAGGGTTAGACCTACCCGTAGTGGGGAGGGTTAGAGGGGGTTAGACCTACCTGTATTGGGGAGGGTTAGAGGGGGTTAGACGTACCCGTAGTGGGGAGGGTTAGAGGGGTTAGACCTACCCATAGTGGGGAGGGTTAGAGGGGGTTAGACCTACCCATAGTGGGGAGGGTTAGAGGGGGTTAGACCTACCTGTATTGGGGAGGGTTAGAGGGGGTTAGACCTACCCGTAGTGGGGAGGGTTAGAGGGGGTTAGACCTACCCATAGTGGGGAGGGTTAGACCTACCCGTAGTGGGGAGAGTTAGACCTACCCGTAGTGGGGAGGGTTAGAGGGGGTTAGACCTACCCGTAGTGGGGAGGGTTAGAGAGGGTTAGACCTACCCGTAGTGGGGAGGGTTAGAGAGGGTTAAACCTACCCGTAGTGGGGAGGGTTAGAGGGGGTTAGACCTACCTGTATTGGGAAGGGTTAGAGGGGGTTAGACGTACCCGTAGTGGGGAGGGTTAGAGGGGGTTAGACCTACCCATAGTGGGGGGGGTTAGACCTACCCATAGTGGGGAGGGTTAGACCTACCCATAGTGGGGAGGGTTAGAGGGGGTTAGACCTACCTGTATTGGGGAGGGTTAGAGGGGGTTAGACCTACCCGTAGTGGGGAGGGTTAGAGGGGGTTAGACCTACCCGTAGTGGGGAGGGTTAGAGGGGGTTAGACCTACCCATAGTGAGGAGGGTTAGACCTACCCGTAGTGGGGAGAGTTAGACCTACCTGTAGTGGGGAGGGTTAGAGGGGGTTAGACCTACCCGTAGTGGGGAGGGTTAGACCTACCCGTAGTGGGGAGAGTTAGACCTACCCGTAGTGGGGAGGGTTAGAGGGGGTTAGACCTACCCGTAGTGGGGAGGGTTAGAGAGGGTTAGACCTACCCGTAGTGGGGAGGGTTAGAGGGGGTTAGACCTACCTGTATTGGGGAGGGTTAGAGGGGGTTAGACGTACCCGTAGTGGGGAGGGTTAGAGGGGGTTAGACGTACCCGTAGTGGGGAGGGTTAGAGGGGGTTAGACCTACCCATAATGGGGAGGGTTAGACCTACCCATAGTGGGGAGGGTTAGAGGGGGTTAGACCTACCCGTAGTGGGGAGGGTTAGGGGGTTAGACCTACCCATAGTGGGGAGGGTTAGAGGGGGTTAGACCTACCCGTAGTGGGGAGGGTTAGAGGGGGTTAGACCTACCCGTAGTGGGGAGGGTTAGAGGGGGTTAGACCTACCCATAGTGGGGAGGGTTAGAGGGGGTTAGTCCTACCCATAGTGGGGAGGGTTAGAGGGGGTTAGTCCTACCTGTAGTGGGGAGGGAGAGGGGGTTAGACCTACCTGTAGTGGGGAGGGTTAGAGGGGGTTAGACCTACCCATAGTGGGGAGGGTTAGAGGGGGTTAGTCCTACCCGTAGTGGGGAGAGTTAGACCTACCCGTAGTGGGGAGGGTTAGAGGGGGTTAGACCTACCCGTAGTGGGGAGGGTTAGAGGGGGTTAGACCTACCCATAGTGCTTTGTGTTGTACTGGTGAGTGAACCACTGTGGCTGGAGGCACGACTAGATGACCAGGCACTGTTAGAAGGCATTGCGGTGTTCAGAGATGAGGATGGTCCTGGAGAGAGAGAGAGGAGAGAGAAAGGAGAGAGCAAGGAGAGAAAGGAGAGAGAGAGAAAGGAGAGAGAGAAAGGAGAGAGAGAGAAAGGAGAGAGAGAGAAAGGAGAGAGAGAGAAAGGAGAGAGAGAGAAAGGAGAGCGAGAAAGAGAGTAAGGAGAGTAAGAGAGAAAGGAGAGAAAGAGAGGAGAGAAAGAGAGAGAGAGAAAGGAGAGAGAGAAGGAGAGAGAGAGAGAAAAAGAGAGACACACAGTTACCACCGAACAGAACAACAGACTCCAAAAGCAGGGATGAAATGTCCTCGTCCACTAGCCTGAGGACAGACCGGGTTAGGACACATCATAGTCCACTAGCCTGAGGACAGACCGGGTTAGGACACATCATAGTCCACTAGGACGGACCGGGTTAGTTGACCGACTGTAGAAGTACACATCATCGTCCAATAGGACAGACCGGGTTAGTTGACCGACTGTAGAAGTACACATCATCGTCCACTAGCCTGAGGACAGACCGGGTTAGTTGACCGACTGTAGAAGGACACATCATCGTCCACTAGGACAGACCGGGTTAGTTGACCGACTGTAGAAGGACACATCATCGTCCACTAGCCTGAGGACAGACCAGGTTAGTTGACCGACTGTAGAAGTACACATCATCGTCCACTAGCCTAAGGACAGACCGGGTTAGTTGACCGACTGTAGAAGTACACATCATCGTCCACTAGCCTGAGGACAGACCGGGTTAGTTGACCGACTGTAGAAGGACACATCATCGTCCACTAGGACAGACCGGGTTAGTTGACCGACTGTAGAAGGACACATCATCGTCCACTAGGACAGACCGGGTTAGTTGACCGACTGTAGAAGGACACATCATCGTCCACTAGGACAGACCGGGTTAGTTGACCGACTGTAGAAGGACACATCATCGTCCACTAGGACAGACCGGGTTAGTTGACCGACTGTAGAAGGACACATCATCGTCCACTAGGACAGACCGGGTTAGTTGACCGACTGTAGAAGGACACATCATCGTCCACCAGCCTCAAGAGGACAGACCACTAGGACAGACCAGGGTTAGTTGACCGACTGTAGAAGGACACATCATCGTCCACTAGGACAGACGGGTTAGTTGGACACATTCCACTAGGACAGACCGGGTTAGTTGACCGACTGTAGAAGGACACATCATCGTCCACTAGGACAGACCGGGTTAGTTGACCGACTGTAGAAGGACACATCATCGTCCACTAGGACAGACCGGGTTAGTTGACCGACTGTAGAAGTCCACATCATCGTCCACTAGCCTGAGGACGGACCGGGTTAGTTGACCGACTGTAGAAGTACACATCATCGTCCACTCGGACAGACCGGGTTAGTTGACCGACTGTAGAAGTCCACATCATCGTCCACTAGCCTGAGGACAGACCAGGTTAGTTGACCGACTGTAGAAGTCCACATCATCGTCCACTAGCCTGAGGACAGACCAGGTTAGTTGACCGACTGTAGAAGTACACATCATCGTCCACTAGCCTGAGGACGGACCGGGTTAGTTGACCGACTGTAGAAGTACACATCATCTGATGTAGTAGGGAGTTTTAGTTTCTCTAGAGATAAATCTGATGTAGTAGGGAGTTGTAGTTTCTCTAGAGATAAATCAGATGAAGTCTGAACTGTGCGATGTAGTAGGGAGTTGTAGTTTCTCTAGAGATAAATCAGATCAAGTCTGAACTTATATATATATATATATAAAACTAATGTAATATATACTATATATATATATATACACTATCTCTGAGGTGGTCTACGTAGAGGACAGTGTCCTGTCAGGTCTCTGGTCTACGTAGAGGACAGTGTCCTGTCAGGTCTCTGGTCTACGTAGAGGACAGTGTCCTGTCAGGTCTCTGGTCTACATAGAGGACAGTGTGTTACCTGTCAGGTCTCTGGTCTACATAGAGGACAGTGTGTTACCTGTCAGGTCTCTGGTCTACATAGAGGACAGTGTCCTGTCAGGTCTCTGGTCTACATAGAGGACAGTGTCCTGTCAGGTCTCTGGTCTACATAGAGGACAGTGTCCTGTCAGGTCTCTGGTCTACATAGAGGACAGTGTGTGTTACCTGTCAGGTCTCTGGTCTCAGGTCTCTGGTCTAGAGGACAGTGTCCTGTCAGGTCTCTGGTCTACATAGAGGACAGTGTCCTGTCAGGTCTCTGGTCTACATAGAGGACAGTGTCCTGTCAGGTCTCTGGTCTACATAGAGGACAGTGTCCTGTCAGGTCTCTGGTCTACATAGAGGACAGTGTCCCTGTCAGTGTCCTGTCAGGTCTCTGGTCTACATAGAGGACAGTGTCCTGTCAGGTCTCTGGTCTACATAGAGGACAGTGTCCTGTCAGGTCTCTGGTCTACATAGAGGACAGTGTCCTGTCAGGTCTCTGGTCTACATAGAGGACAGTGTCCTGTCAGGTCTCTGGTCTACATAGAGGACAGTGTCCTGTCAGGTCTCTGGTCTACATAGAGGACAGTGTCCTGTCAGGTCTCTGGTCTACATAGAGGACAGTGTCCTGTCAGGTCTCTGGTCTACATAGAGGACAGTGTCCTGTCAGGTCTCTGGTCTACATAGAGGACAGTGTCCTGTCAGGTCTCTGGTCTACATAGAGGACAGTGTCCTGTCAGGTCTCTGGTCTACATAGAGGACAGTGTCCTGTCAGGTCTCTGGTCTACATAGAGGACAGTGTCCTGTCAGGTCTCTGGTCTACATAGAGGACAGTGTCCTGTCAGGTCTCTGGTCTACATAGAGGACAGTGTCCTGTCAGGTCTCTGGTCTACATAGAGGACAGTGTCCTGTCAGGTCTCTGGTCTACATAGAGGACAGTGTCCTGTCAGGTCTCTGGTCTACATAGAGGACAGTGTCCTGTCAGGTCTCTGGTCTACATAGAGGACAGTGTCCTGTCAGGTCTCTGGTCTACATAGAGGACAGTGTCCTGTCAGGTCTCTGGTCTACATAGAGGACAGTGTCCTGTCAGGTCTCTGGTCTACATAGAGGACAGTGTCCTGTCAGGTCTCTGGTCTACATAGAGGACAGTGTCCTGTCAGGTCTCTGGTCTACATAGAGGACAGTGTCCTGTCAGGTCTCTGGTCTACATAGAGTGGACAGTGTCCTGTCAGGTCTCTGGTCTAGAGGACAGTGTCCTGTCAGGTCTAGAGGACAGTGTCCTGTCAGGTCTCTGGTCTACATAGAGGACAGTGTCCTGTCAGGTCTCTGGTCTACATAGAGGACAGTGTCCTGTCAGGTCTCTGGTCTACATAGAGGACAGTGTCCTGTCAGGTCTCTGGTCTACATAGAGGACAGTGTCCTGTCAGGTCTCTGGTCTACATAGAGGACAGTGTCCTGTCAGGTCTCTGGTCTACATAGAGGACAGTGTCCTGTCAGGTCTCTGGTCTCAGGTCTCTGGTCTACATAGAGGACAGTGTCCTGTCAGGTCTCTGGTCTACATAGAGGACAGTGTCCTGTCAGGTCTCTGGTCTACATAGAGGACAGTGTCCTGTCAGGTCTCTGGTCTACATAGAGGACAGTGTCCTGTCAGGTCTCTGGTCTACATAGAGGACAGTGTCCTGTCAGGTCTCTGGTCAGTGTCCTGTCAGGTCTCTGGTCTACATAGAGGACAGTGTCCTGTCAGGTCTCTGGTCTACATAGAGGACAGTGTCCTGTCAGGTCTCTGGTCTACATAGAGGACAGTGTGTGTTACCTGTCAGGTCTCTGGTCTACATAGAGGACAGTGTCCTGTCAGGTCTCTGGTCTACGTAGAGGACAGTGTCCTGTCAGGTCTCTGGTCTACATAGAGGACAGTGTCCTGTCAGGTCTCTGGTCTACATAGAGGACAGTGTCCTGTCAGGTCTCTGGTCTACATAGAGGACAGTGTGTCTCTGGTAGAGGACACCTGTCAGGTCTCTGGTCTACATAGAGGACAGTGTCCTGTCAGGTCTCTGGTCTACATAGAGGACAGTGTGTGTTACCTGTCAGGTCTCTGGTCTACATAGAGGACAGTGTCCTGTCAGGTCTCTGGTCTACATAGAGGACAGTGTGTGTTACCTGTCAGGTCTCTCATAGAGGACAGTGTCCTGTCAGGTCTCTGGAGGACAGTGTCCTGTCAGGTCTCTGGTCTACATAGAGGACAGTGTCCTGTCAGGTCCTGTCAGGTCTCTGGTCTACATAGAGGACAGTGTCCTGTCAGGTCTCTGGTCCTGTCAGGTCTCTGGTCATAGAGGACAGTGTGTGTTACCTGTCAGGTCTCTGGTCTACATAGAGGACAGTGTCCTGTCAGGTCTCTGGTCTACATAGAGGACAGTGTCCTGTCAGTGTCCTGTCAGGTCTCTGGTCTACATAGAGGACAGTGTCCTGTCAGGTCTCTGGTCTAGAGGACAGTGTCCTGTCAGGTCTCTGGTCTACATAGAGGACAGTGTCCTGTCAGGTCTCTGGTCTACATAGAGGACAGTGTCCTGTCAGGTCTCTGGTCTACATAGAGGACAGTGTCCTGTCAGGTCTCTGGTCTACATAGAGGACAGTGTCCTGTCAGGTCTCTGGTCTACATAGAGGACAGTGTCCTGTCAGGTCTCTGGTCTACATAGAGGACAGTGTCCTGTCATAGAGGACAGTGTCCTGTCAGGTCTCTGGTCTACATAGAGGACAGTGTCCTGTCAGGTCTCTGGTCTACATAGAGGACAGTGTCCTGTCAGGTCTCTGGTCTACATAGAGGACAGTGTCCTGTCAGGTCTCTGGTCTACATAGAGGACAGTGTCCTGTCAGGTCTCTGGTCTCTAGAGGACATAGAGGACAGTGTCCTGTCAGGTCTCTGGTCTACATAGAGGACAGTGTCCTGTCAGGTCTCTGGTCTACATAGAGGACAGTGTCCTGTCAGGTCTCTGGTCTACATAGAGGACAGTGTCCTGTCAGGTCTCTGGTCTACATAGAGGACAGTGTCCTGTCAGGTCTCTGGTCTACATAGAGGACAGTGTCCTGTCAGGTCTCTGGTCTACATAGAGGACAGTGTCCTGTCAGGTCTCTGGTCTACATAGAGGACAGTGTCCTGTCAGGTCTCTGGTCTACATAGAGGACAGTGTCCTGTCAGGTCTCTGGTCTACATAGAGGACAGTGTCCTGTCAGGTCTCTGGTCTACATAGAGGACAGTGTGTGTTACCTGTCAGGTCTCTGGTAGAGGACAGTGTGTGTACCTGTCAGGTCTCTGGTCTACATAGAGGACAGTGTGTGTTACCTGTCAGGTCTCTGGTCTACATAGAGGACAGTGTGTTACCTGTCAGGTCTCTGGTCTACATAGAGGACAGTGTGTTACCTGTCAGGTCTCTGGTCTACATAGAGGACAGTGTGTTACCATAGAGGACAGGTACCTCTGGTCTCTGGTCTACATAGAGAGGACAGTGTCCTGTCAGGTCTCTGGTCTCAGGTCTCTGGTCTAGAGGACAGTGTCCTGTCAGGTCTCTGGTCTACATAGAGGACAGTGTCCTGTCAGGTCTCTGGTCTACGTAGAGGACAGTGTCCTGTCAGGTCTCTGGTCTACGTAGAGGACAGTGTCCTGTCAGGTCTCTGGTCTACGTAGAGGACAGTGTCCTGTCAGGTCTCTGGTCTACATAGAGGACAGTGTGTGTTACCTGTCAGGTCTCTGGTCTACATAGAGGACAGTGTCCTGTCAGGTCTCTGGTCTACGTAGAGGACAGTGTCCTGTCAGGTCTCTGGTCTACATAGAGGACAGTGTCCTGTCAGGTCTCTGGTCTACATAGAGGACAGTGTCCTGTCAGGTCTCTGGTCTACGTAGAGGACAGTGTGTTACCTGTCAGGTCTCTGGTCTACGTAGAGGACAGTGTCCTGTCAGGTCTCTGGTCTACATAGAGGACAGTGTCCTGTCAGGTCTCTGGTCTACATAGAGGACAGTGTGTGTTACCTGTCAGGTCTCTGGTCTACATAGAGGACAGTGTCCTGTCAGGTCTCTGGTCTACATAGAGGACAGTGTCCTGTCAGGTCTCTGGTCTACATAGAGGACAGTGTGTGTTACCTGTCAGGTCTCTGGTCTACGTAGAGGACAGTGTCCTGTCAGGTCTCTGGTCTACATAGAGGACAGTGTCCTGTCAGGTCTCTGGTCTACATAGAGGACAGTGTCCTGTCAGGTCTCTGGTCTACATAGAGGACAGTGTGTGTTACCTGTCAGGTCTCTGGTCTACATAGAGGACAGTGTGTGTTACCTGTCAGGTCTCTGGTCTACATAGAGGACAGTGTGTGTTACCTGTCAGGTCTCTGGTCTACATAGAGGACAGTGTCCTGTCAGGTCTCTGGTCTACATAGAGGACAGTGTCCTGTCAGGTCTCTGGTCTACATAGAGGACAGTGTGTGTTACCTGTCAGGTCTCTGGTCTACGTAGAGGACAGTGTGTGTTACCTGTCAGGTCTACGTAGAGGACAGTGTGTGTTACCTGTCAGGTCTCTGGTCTACATAGAGGACAGTGTGTGTTACCTGTCAGGTCTCTGGTCTACATAGAGGACAGTGTGTGTTACCTGTCAGGTCTCTGGTCTACGTAGAGGACAGTGTCCTGTCAGGTCTCTGGTCTACGTAGAGGACAGTGTCCTGTCAGGTCTCTGGTCTACGTAGAGTACAGTGTCCTGTCAGGTCTCTGGTCTACATAGAGGACAGTGTCCTGTCAGGTCTCTGGTCTACGTAGAGGACAGTGTGTGTTACCTGTCAGGTCTCTGGTCTACATAGAGGACAGTGTCCTGTCAGGTCTCTGGTCTACATAGAGGACAGTGTGTGTTACCTGTCAGGTCTCTGGTCTACATAGAGGACAGTGTCCTGTCAGGTCTCTGGTCTACGTAGAGGACAGTGTCCTGTCAGGTCTCTGGTCTACATAGAGGACAGTGTGTGTTACCTGTCAGGTCTCTGGTCTACATAGAGGACAGTGTGTGTTACCTGTCAGGTCTCTGGTCTACATAGAGGACAGTGTCCTGTCAGGTCTCTGGTCTACATAGAGGACAGTGTCCCGTCAGGTCTCTGGTCTACATAGAGGACAGTGTCCCGTCAGGTCTCTGGTCTACATAGAGGACAGTGTCCTGTCAGGTCTCTGGTCTACATAGAGGACAGTGTGTGTTACCTGTCAGGTCTCTGGTCTACGTAGAGGACAGTGTCCTGTCAGGTCTCTGGTCTACATAGAGGACAGTGTCCTGTCAGGTCTCTGGTCTACATAGAGGACAGTGTCCTGTCAGGTCTCTGTTAGAGGACAGTGTCCTGTCAGGTCTCTGGTCTACATAGAGGACAGTGTCCTGTCAGGTCTCTGGTCTACGTAGAGGACAGTGTGTGTTACCTGTCAGGTCTCTGGTCTACATAGAGGACAGTGTCCTGTCAGGTCTCTGGTCTACATAGAGGACAGTGTGTGTTACCTGTCAGGTCTCTGGTCTACATAGAGGACAGTGTGTGTTACCTGTCAGGTCTCTGGTCTACATAGAGGACAGTGTGTGTTACCTGTCAGGTCTCTGGTCTACATAGAGGACAGTGTCCTGTCAGGTCTCTGGTCTACATAGAGGACAGTGTGTGTTACCTGTCAGGTCTCTGGTCTACATAGAGGACAGTGTCCTGTCAGGTCTCTGGTCTTACCTGTCAGGTCTCTGGTCTACATAGAGGACAGTGTCCTGTCAGGTCTCTGGTCTCAGGTCTCTGGTCTACGTAGAGGACAGTGTCCTGTCAGGTCTCTGGTCTACGTAGAGGACAGTGTCCTGTCAGGTCTCTGGTCTACATAGAGGACAGTGTCCTGTCAGGTCTCTGGTCTACGTAGAGGACAGTGTGTGTTACCTGTCAGGTCTCTGGTCTACATAGAGGACAGTGTCCTGTCAGGTCTCTGGTCTACATAGAGGACAGTGTGTGTTACCTGTCAGGTCTCTGGTCTACATAGAGGACAGTGTCCTGTCAGGTCTCTGGTCTACATAGAGGACAGTGTCCTGTCAGGTCTCTGAGGTGGTCTACGTAGAGGACAGTGTGTGTTACCTGTCAGGTCTCTGGTCTACATAGAGGACAGTGTCCTGTCAGGTCTCTGGTCTACATAGAGGACAGTGTCCTGTCAGGTCTCTGGTCTACATAGAGGACAGTGTCCTGTCAGGTCTCTGTAGAGGACAGTGTGTTAGAGGACAGTGTCCTGTCAGGTCTCTGGTCTACATAGAGGACAGTGTGTGTTACCTGTCAGGTCTCTGGTCTACATAGAGGACAGTGTCATAGAGGACAGTGTCCTGTCAGGTCTCTGGTCTACATAGAGGACAGTGTCCTGTCAGGTCTCTGGTCTACGTAGAGGACAGTGTCCTGTCAGGTCTCTGGTCTACATAGAGGACAGTGTCCCGTCAGGTCTCTGGTCTACATAGAGAACAGTGTCCCGTCAGGTCTCTGGTCTACATAGAGGACAGTGTCCCGTCAGGTCTCTGGTCTACATAGAGGACAGTATGTGTTACCTGTCAGGTCTCTGGTCTACATAGAGGACAGTGTCCTGTCAGGTCTCTGGTCTACATAGAGGACAGTGTCCTGTCAGGTCTCTGGTCTACATAGAGGACAGTGTCCTGTCAGGTCTCTGGTCTACATAGAGGACAGTGTGTGTGTTACCTGTCAGGTCTCTGGTCTACATAGAGGACAGTGTCCTGTCAGGTCTCTGGTCTACATAGAGGACAGTGTCCTGTCAGGTCTCTGGTCTACATAGAGGACAGTGTCCTGTCAGGTCTCTGGTCTACATAGAGGACAGTGTCCTGTCAGGTCTCTGGTCTACATAGAGGACAGTGTCCTGTCAGGTCTCTGGTCTACATAGAGGACAGTGTCCTGTCAGGTCTCTGGTCTACATAGAGGACAGTGTCCTGTCAGGTCTCTGGTCTACATAGAGGACAGTGTCCTGTCAGGTCTCTGGTCTACGTAGAGGACAGTGTCCTGTCAGGTCTCTGGTCTACATAGAGGACAGTGTGTGTTACCTGTCAGGTCTCTGGTCTACATAGAGGACAGTGTCCTGTCAGGTCTCTGGTCTACATAGAGGACAGTGTGTGTTACCTGTCAGGTCTCTGGTCTACATAGAGGACAGTGTCCCATCAGGTCTCTGGTCTACATAGAGGACAGTGTCCCGTCAGGTCTCTGGTCTACATAGAGGACAGTGTGTGTTACCTGTCAGGTCTCTGGTCTACATAGAGGACAGTGTCCTGTCAGGTCTCTGGTCTACAGTGTCCTGTCAGAGGACAGTGTCCTGTCAGGTCTCTAGAGACAGTGTCTCAGGTCTCTGGTCTACGTAGAGGACAGTGTGTGTTACCTGTCAGGTCTCTGGTCTACATAGAGGACAGTGTCCTGTCAGGTCTCTGGTCTACATAGAGGACAGTGTGTGTTACCTGTCAGGTCTCTGGTCTACATAGAGGACAGTGTGTGTTACCTGTCAGGTCTCTGGTCTACATAGAGGACAGTGTGTGTTACCTGTCAGGTCTCTGGTCTACGTAGAGGACAGTGTGTGTTACCTGTCAGGTCTCTGGTCTACATAGAGGACAGTGTGTGTTACCTGTCAGGTCTCTGGTCTACGTAGAGGACAGTGTGTCAGGTGTTACCTGTCAGGTCTCTGGTCTCTGGTCATAGAGGACAGTGTGTGTTACCTGTCAGGTCTCTGGTCTACATAGAGGACAGTGTGTCAGGTGTAGTGTCCTGTCAGGTCTCTGGTCTACATAGAGGACAGTGTCCTGTCAGGTCTCTGGTCTACGTAGAGGACAGTGTGTGTCAGGTCCTGTCAGGTCTCTGGTCTACATCTAGAGGACTGTCCTGTCAGGTCTCTGGTCTACATAGAGGACAGTGTGTGTTACCTGTCAGGTCTCTGGTCTACATAGAGGACAGTGTCCTGTCAGGTCTCTGGTCTACATAGAGGACAGTGTTACCTGTCAGGTCTCTGGTCTTAGAGGACAGTGTCCTGTCAGGTCTCTGGTCTCACATAGAGGACAGTGTCCTGTCAGGTCTCTGGTCTACATAGAGGACAGTGTGTGTTACCTGTCAGGTCTCTGGTCTACATAGAGGACAGTGTCCTGTCAGGTCTCTGGTCTACATAGAGGACAGTGTCCTGTCAGGTCTCTGGTCTACATAGAGGACAGTGTGTGTTACCTGTCAGGTCTCTGGTCTACATAGAGGACAGTGTCCTGTCAGGTCTCTGGTCTACATAGAGGACAGTGTGTGTTACCTGTCAGGTCTCTGGTCTACATAGAGGACAGTGTCCTGTCAGGTCTCTGGTCTACATAGAGGACAGTGTCCTGTCAGGTCTCTGGTCTACATAGAGGACAGTGTCCTGTCAGGTCTCTGGTCTACATAGAGGACAGTGTCCTGTCAGGTCTCTGGTCTACATAGAGGACAGTGTCCCGTCAGGTCTCTGGTCTACATAGAGGACAGTGTCCCGTCAGGTCTCTGGTCTACATAGAGGACAGTATGTGTTACCTGTCAGGTCTCTGGTCTACATAGAGGACAGTGTCCTGTCAGGTCTCTGGTCTACATAGAGGACAGTGTCCTGTCAGGTCTCTGGTCTACATAGAGGACAGTGTCCTGTCAGGTCTCTGGTCTACATAGAGGACAGTGTCCTGTCAGGTCTCTGGTCTACATAGAGGACAGTGTCCTGTCAGGTCTCTGGTCTACATAGAGGACAGTGTCCTGTCAGGTCTCTGGTCTACATAGAGGACAGTGTCCTGTCAGGTCTCTGAGGTGGTCTACGTAGAGGACAGTGTGTGTGTTACCTGTCAGGTCTCTGGTCTACATAGAGGACAGTGTCCTGTCAGGTCTCTGGTCTACATAGAGGACAGTGTCCTGTCAGGTCTCTGGTCTACATAGAGGACAGTGTCCTGTCAGGTCTCTGGTCTACATAGAGGACAGTGTCCTGTCAGGTCTCTGGTCTACATAGAGGACACATAGAGGACAGTGTCCTGTCAGGTCTCTGTCAGTGTCCTGTCAGGTCTCTGGTCTACATAGAGGACAGTGTCCTGTCAGGTCTCTGGTCTACATAGAGGACAGTGTCCTGTCAGGTCTCTGGTCTACATAGAGGACAGTGTCCTGTCAGGTCTCTGGTCTACGTAGAGGACAGTGTCCTGTCAGGTCTCTGGTCTACGTAGAGGACAGTGTCCTGTCAGGTCTCTGGTCTACATAGAGGACAGTGTGTGTTACCTGTCAGGTCTCTGGTCTACATAGAGGACAGTGTCCTGTCAGGTCTCTGGTCTACATAGAGGACAGTGTCCTGTCAGGTCTCTGGTCTACATAGAGGACAGTGTCCTGTCAGGTCTCTGGTCTACATAGAGGACAGTGTCCTGTCAGGTCTCTGGTCTACATAGAGGACAGTGTCCTGTCAGGTCTCTGGTCTACATAGAGGACAGTGTCCTGTCAGGTCTCTGGTCTACATAGAGGACAGTGTGTGTTACCTGTCAGGTCTCTGAGGTGGTCTATATGGCGGACTGTGTTGATGGAGAGGTTGTTGATGACACTACCAGGGGTCACGAAAGGGTCAGTCTCAGGGTCGATGTTGGGGTAACCTTTTTCCAGAGAGTTATACAGGAAGAGAGAAGGGGGGTCTGGGAAGGGACATACAGGAATAGAGAGTGAGGGGGGTCTGGAGAGAGTTATACAGGAATAGAGAGTGAGGGGGGTCTGGAGAGAGTTATACAGGAAGAGAGAGTGAGGGGGTCTGGAGAGAGTTATACAGGAAGAGAGAGTGAGGGGGGTCTGGAGAGAGTTATACAGGAAGAGAGAGTGAGGGGGGGTCTGGAGAGAGTTATACAGGAAGAGAGAGTGAGGGGGGTCTGGAGAGAGTTATACAGGAAGAGAGAGTGAGGGGGGGGTCTGGAGAGAGTTATACAGGAAGAGAGAGTGAGGGGGTCTGGAGAGAGTTATAGAGAGGAATAGAGAGTGAGTGAGGGGGTCTGGAGAGAGTTATACAGGAAGAGAGAGTGAGGGGGTCTGGAGAGAGTTATACAGGAAGAGAGAGAGTGAGAGGGGGGTCTGGAGAGAGTTATACAGGAATAGAGAGTGAGGGGGTCTGGAGAGAGTTATACAGGAATAGAGAGGTGAGTGAGGGGGGTCTGGAGAGAGTTATACAGGAAGAGAGAGTGAGGGGGGGGTCTGGAGAGAGTTATACAGGAAGAGAGAGTGAGGGGGGTCTGGAGAGAGTTATACAGGAAGAGAGAGTGAGGGGGGTCTGGAGAGAGTTATACAGGAAGAGAGAGTGAGGGGGGTCTGGAGAGAGTTATACAGGAAGAGAGAGTGAGGGGGGTCTGGAGAGAGTTATACAGGAAGAGAGAGTGAGGGGGGTCTGGAGAGAGTTATACAGGAAGAGAGAGTGAGTGGGGGGTCTGGAGAGAGTTATACAGGAAGAGAGAGTGAGGGGGGTCTGGAGAGAGTTATACAGGAATAGAGAGAGTGAGGGGGGTCTGGAGAGAGTTATACAGGAAGAGAGTGGGGGGTCTAGAGAGAGTTATACAGGAAGAGAGAGTGAGGGGGGGGAGGTCTGAGGGGGGGTCTGGAGAGAGTTATACAGGAAGAGAGAGTGAGGGGGGTCTGGAGAGAGTTATACAGGAAGAGAGAGTGAGGGGGGGATCTGGAGAGAGTTATACAGGAAGAGAGAGTGAGGGGGGTCTGGAGAGAGTTATACAGGAAGAGAGAGTGAGGGGGGTCTGGAGAGAGTTATACAGGAAGAGAGAGTGAGGGGGGGTCTGGAGAGAGTTATACAGGAAGAGAGAGTGAGGGGGGGGGGGTCTGGAGAGAGTTATACAGGAAGAGAGAGTGAGGGGGGGTCTGGAGAGAGTTATACAGGAAGAGAGAGTTATGAGTGGGGGGTCTGGAGAGAGTTATACAGGAAGAGAGTGAGGGGGGGTCTGGAGAGAGTTATACAGGAAGAGAGAGTGAGGGGGGGGGGATCTGGAGAGAGTTATACAGGAAGAGAGAGTGAGGGGGGGGGTTCTGTGAGGGGGTCTGGAGAGAGTTATACAGGAAGAGAGTGAGGGGGGGGGGTCAGGAAGAGAGAGTTATACAGGAAGAGAGAGTGAGGGGGGGTCTGGAGAGAGTTATACAGGAAGAGAGAGTGAGGGGGGGTCTGGAGAGAGTTATACAGGAAGAGAGAGTGAGGGGGGGTCTGGAGAGAGTTATACAGGAGAGAGAGAGTTATGAGTGGGGGGTCTGAGAGTTATACAGGAAAGAGAGTGAGGGGGGTCTGGAGAGAGTTATACAGGAAGAGCGAGTGAGGGGGGTCTGGAGAGAGTTATGTGTGAGGGGGTCGCGAGTTATACAGGTGTGAGGGGGGTCTGAGAGTTATACGAGTGTGTGTGAGAGCGCGAGTGTGTGTGAGAGCGCGAGTGTGTGTGAGAGCGCGAGTGTGTGTGAGAGCGCGAGTGTGTGTGAGAGCGCGAGTGTGTGTGAGAGCGCGAGTGTGTGTGAGAGCGCGAGTGTGTGTGAGAGCGCGAGTGTGAGTGAGAGCGCGCGTGTGAGTGAGAGCGCGCGTGTGAGTGAGAGCGCGCGTGTGAGTGAGAGCGCGCGTGTGAGTGAGAGCGCGCGTGTGAGTGAGAGCGCGCGTGTGAGTGAGAGCGCGCGTGTGAGTGAGAGCGCACGTGCGTGTGAGTGAGAGCGCACGTGCGTGTGAGTGAGAGCGCGTGCGTGAGTGAGAGCGCACGTGCGTGTGTGAGAGAGCGCGTGTGTGTGTGAGAGCGCGTGTGTGTGAGCGTGTGTGTGTGTGTGTGTGTTTGCATACCTGGGGGCCAGGTAACATGGGTGTTTCCATGGGGGGATTTGGCACGAGGGGGCCAGCTATCGCCCACCGAGCCCATTGATTGGCCGGGAGAGCTTAGGGGGGCGGAGCCAGCAGACAGGAAGTCATAGGGACCGAAGGGAGAATCCTCCAGACGCATTGCACCTGGAGACACAAACATTATATAAATACACACACACACACTGTTATATAAACACACACACACACACTGTTATATAAACACACACACACACACTGTTATATAAACACACACACACACACTGTTATATAAACACACACACACTGTTATATAAACACACACACACACTGTTATATAAACACACACACTGTTATATAAACACACACACACACTGTTATATAAACACACACACACACTGTTATATAAAAACACACACACACTGTTATATAAACACACACACACACACTGTTATATAAACACACACAAACACACACACACACTGTTATATATAAACACACACACACACACTGTTATATAAAACACACACACACACTGTTATATAAAACACACACACACACTGTTATATAAAACACACACACACACTGTTATATAAAACACACACACACTGTTATATAAACACACACACTGTTATATACACACTGTTATATAAAACACACACACACACTGTTATATAAACAACACACACACACTGTTATATAAACACACACACACACACACTGTTATATAACACACACACACACACTGTTATATAAACACACAAACACACACACACACACTGTTATATAAACACACACACACACTGTTATATAAACACACACACACACTGTTATATAAACACACACACACTGTTATATAAAACACACACACACTGTTATATAAACACACACACACACTGTTATATAAACAACACACACACACTGTTATATAAACACACACACACACACTGTTATATAAACAACACACACACACACTGTTATATAAACACACACACACACACACACTGTTATATAAACACACACACACACTGTTATATAAACACACACACACACACTGTTATATAAACACACACACACACTGTTATATAAACACACACACACACACTGTTATATAAACACACACACACTGTTATATAAACACACACACACACTGTTATATAAACACACACACACACATATAAAAACACACACACACTGTTATATAAAAACACACACACACTGTTATATAAACACACACACACTGTTATATAAACACACACACTGTTATATAAACACACACACACACACTGTTATATAAACACACACACTGTTATATAAACACACACACACACTGTTATATAAAACACACACACACACTGTTATATAAACACACACACACACACTGTTATATAAACACACACACACACTGTTATATAAACACACACACACACTGTTATATAAACTGTTATATAAACACACACACACACTGTTATATAAACACACACACACACACTGTTATATAACACACACACACACTGTTATATAAACACACACACACACTGTTATATAAACACACACACACACTGTTATATAAACACACACACACACTGTTATATAAACACACACACACACACTGTTATATAAAACACACACACACAAATAAACACACACACACACACACTGTTATATAACACACACACACACACTGTTATATAAACACACACACACACTGTTATATAAACACACACACACACACTGTTATATAAAAACACACACACACACACTGTTATATAAACACACACACACACTGTTATATAAACACACACACACTGTTATATAAACACACACTGTTATACACACACACACTGTTATATAAACACACACACACACTGTTATATAAACACACACACACACACACTGTTATATAAAAACACACACACACACTGTTATATAAACACACACACACTGTTATATAAACACACACACACACGGTGCTAAGCTAGGGTAACTAAGATCAAGATGGCTCAGGCTACAGTATAGTGTAGTATATATACAGTGTATAATATATATATATATATATATAACTATTATTACCTGTAGATCAGTCAGTCAGTCAGTCAGTCAACTCCTAAATAACTATTATTACCTGTAGATCAGTCAGTCAGTCAGTCAGCTCCTAAATAACTATTATTACCTGTAGATCAGTCAGTCAGTCAGTCAGCTCCTAAATAACTATTATTACCTGTAGATCAGTCAGTCAGTCAGCTCCTAAATAACTATTATTACCTGTAGATCAGTCAGTCAGTCAGCTCCTAAATAACTATTATTACCTGTAGATCAGTCAGTCAGTCAGCTCCTAAATAACTATTATTACCTGTAGATCAGTCAGTCAGCTCCTAAATAACTATTATTACCTGTAGATCAGTCAGTCAGTCAGTCAGCTCCTAAATAACTATTATTACCTGTAGATCAGTCAGTCAGTCAGTCAGCTCCTAAATAACTATTATTACCTGTAGATCAGTCAGTCAGTCAGTCAGTCAGCTCCTAAATAACTATTATTACCTGTAGATCAGTCAGTCAGTCAGTCAGTCAGCTCCTAAATAACTATTATTACCTGTAGATCAGTCAGTCAGTCAGTCAGCTCCTAAATAACTATTATTACCTGTAGATCAGTCAGTCAGTCAGCTCCTAAATAATTATTATTACCTGTAGATCAGTCAGTCAGTCAGCTCCTAAATAACTATTATTACCTGTAGATCAGTCAGTCAGTCAGCTCCTAAATAACTATTATTACCTGTAGATCAGTCAGTCAGTCAGTCAGCTCCTAAATAACTATTATTACCTGTAGATCAGTCAGTCAGTCAGCTCCTAAATAACTATTATTACCTGTAGATCAGTCAGTCAGTCAGTCAGCTCCTAAATAACTATTATTACCTGTAGATCAGTCAGTCAGTCAGTCAGCTCCCAAATAACTATTATTACCTGTAGGTCAGTCAGTCAGTCAGTCAGTCAGTCAGTCAGTCAGTCAGTCAGCTCCTAAATAACTATTATTACCTGTAGATCAGTCAGTCAGTCAGCTCCTAAATAACTATTATTACCTGTAGATCAGTCAGTCAGTCAGTCAGCTCCTAAATAACTATTATTACCTGTAGATCAGTCAGTCAGTCAGTCAGCTCCTAAATAACTATTATTACCTGTAGATCAGTCAGTCAGTCAGCTCCTAAATAACTATTATTACCTGTAGATCAGTCAGTCAGTCAGTCAGTCAGCTCCTAAATAACTATTATTACCTGTAGATCAGTCAGTCAGTCAGTCAGCTCCTAAATAACTATTATTACCTGTAGATCAGTCAGTCAGTCAGTCAGCTCCTAAATAACTATTATTACCTGTAGATCAGTCAGTCAGTCAGCTCCTAAATAACTATTATTACCTGTAGATCAGTCAGTCAGTCAGCTCCTAAATAACTATTATTACCTGTAGATCAGTCAGTCAGTCAGTCAGCTCCTAAATAACTATTATTACCTGTAGATCAGTCAGTCAGTCAGCTCCTAAATAACTATTATTACCTGTAGATCAGTCAGTCAGTCAGCTCCTAAATAACTATTATTACCTGTAGATCAGTCAGTCAGTCAGTCAGTCAGCTCCTAAATAACTATTATTACCTGTAGATCAGTCAGTCAGTCAGTCAGTCAGCTCCTAAATAACTATTATTACCTGTAGATCAGTCAGTCAGTCAGTCAGCTCCTAAATAACTATTATTACCTGTAGACCAGTCAGTCAGCTCCTAAATAACTATTATTACCTGTAGATCAGTCAGTCAGTCAGCTCCTAAATAACTATTATTACCTGTAGATCAGTCAGTCAGTCAGTCAGCTCCTAAATAACTATTATTACCTGTAGATCAGTCAGTCAGTCAGCTCCTAAATAACTATTATTACCTGTAGATCAGTCAGTCAGTCAGCTCCTAAATAACTATTATTACCTTACCAGTCAGTCAGCTCCTAAATAACTATTATTACCTGTAGATCAGTCAGTCAGTCAGCTCCTAAATAACTATTATTACCTGTAGATCAGTCAGTCAGTCAGTCAGCTCCTAAATAACTATTATTACCTGTAGATCAGTCAGTCAGTCTGTCAGTCAGCTCCTAAATAACTATTATTACCTGTAGATCAGTCAGTCAGTCAGTCAGTCAGTCAGCTCCTAAATAACTATTATTACCTATAGATCAGTCAGTCAGCTCCTAAATAACTATTATTACCTGTAGATCAGTCAGTCAGTCAGTCAGCTCCTAAATAACTATTATTACCTGTAGATCAGTCAGTCAGTCAGCTCCTAAATAACTATTATTACCTGTAGACCAGTCAGTCAGTCAGTCAGCTCCTAAATAACTATTATTACCTGTAGATCAGTCAGTCAGTCTGTCAGTCAGCTCCTAAATAACTATTATTACCTGTAGATCAGTCAGTCAGTCAGTCAGTCAGCTCCTAAATAACTATTATTACCTGTAGATCAGTCAGTCAGTCAGTCAGCTCCTAAATAACTATTATTACCTGTAGACCAGTCAGTCAGCTCCTAAATAACTATTATTACCTGTAGATCAGTCAGTCAGTCAGTCAGCTCCTAAATAACTATTATTACCTGTAGATCAGTCAGTCAGTCAGTCAGCTCCTAAATAACTATTATTACCTGTAGATCAGTCAGTCAGTCAGCTCCTAAATAACTATTATTACCTGTAGATCAGTCAGTCAGTCAGTCAGCTCCTAAATAACTATTATTACCTGTAGATCAGTCAGTCAGTCAGCTCCTAAATAACTATTATTACCTGTAGATCAGTCAGTCAGTCAGCTCCTAAATAACTATTATTACCTGTAGATCAGTCAGTCAGTCAGTCAGCTCCTAAATAACTATTATTACCTGTAGATCAGTCAGTCAGTCAGTCAGCTCCTAAATAACTATTATTACCTGTAGATCAGTCAGTCAGCTCCTAAATAACTATTATTCAGTCAGTCTCCTAAATAACTATTATTACCTGTAGATCAGTCAGTCAGTCAGCTCCTAAATAACTATTATTACCTGTAGATCAGTCAGTCAGTCAGCTCCTAAATAACTATTATTACCTGTAGATCAGTCAGTCAGTCAGCTCCTAAATAACTATTATTACCTGTAGATCAGTCAGTCAGTCAGCTCCTAAATAACTATTATTACCTGTAGATCAGTCAGTCAGTCAGTCAGCTCCTAAATAACTATTATTACCTGTAGATCAGTCAGTCAGCTCCTAAATAACTATTATTACCAGTCAGTCAGCTCCTAAATAACTATTATTACCTGTAGATCAGTCAGTCAGTCAGTCAGCTCCTAAATAACTATTATTACCTGTAGAGTCAGTCAGTCAGTCAGCTCCTAAATAACTATTATTACCTGTAGACCAGTCAGTCAGCTCCTAAATAACTATTATTACCTGTAGATCAGTCAGTCAGTCAGCTCCTAAATAACTATTATTACCTGTAGATCAGTCAGTCAGTCAGTCAGCTCCTAAATAACTATTATTACCTGTAGATCAGTCAGTCAGTCAGTCAGCTCCTAAATAACTATTATTACCTGTAGATCAGTCAGTCAGTCAGCTCCTAAATAACTATTATTACCTGTAGATCAGTCAGTCAGCTCCTAAATAACTATTATTACCTGTAGATCAGTCAGTCAGTCAGTCAGCTCCTAAATAACTATTATTACCTGTAGATCAGTCAGTCAGTCAGCTCCTAAATAACTATTATTACCTGTAGATCAGTCAGTCAGTCAGTCAGCTCCTAAATAACTATTATTACCTGTAGATCAGTCAGTCAGTCAGTCAGCTCCTAAATAACTAGCTTAAATAACTATTATTAGATCAGTCAGTCAGTCAGTCAGCTCCTAAATAACTATTATTACCTGTAGATCAGTCAGTCAGTCAGTCAGCTCCTAAATAACTATTATTACCTGTAGATCAGTCAGTCAGTCAGCTCCTAAATAACTATTATTACCTGTAGATCAGTCAGTCAGTCAGCTCCTAAATAACTATTATTACCTGTAGATCAGTCAGTCAGTCAGTCAGCTCCTAAATAACTATTATTACCTGTAGATCAGTCAGTCAGTCAGTCAGCTCCTAAATAACTATTATTACCTGTAGATCAGTCAGTCAGCTCCTAAATAACTATTATTACCTGTAGATCAGTCAGTCAGCTCCTAAATAACTATTATTACCTGTAGATCAGTCAGTCAGTCAGTCAGCTCCTAAATAACTATTATTACCTGTAGATCAGTCAGTCAGTCAGTCAGCTCCTAAATAACTATTATTACCTGTAGATCAGTCAGTCAGTCAGTCAGTCAGTCAGCTCCTAAATAACTATTATTACCTGTAGATCAGTCAGTCAGTCAGCTCCTAAATAACTATTATTACCTGTAGATCAGTCAGTCAGTCAGCTCCTAAATAACTATTATTACCTGTAGATCAGTCAGTCAGTCAGCTCCTAAATAACTATTATTACCTGTAGATCAGTCAGTCAGTCAGCTCCTAAATAACTATTATTACCTGTAGATCAGTCAGTCAGTCAGTCAGCTCCTAAATAACTATTATTACCTGTAGATCAGTCAGTCAGTCAGTCAGCTCCTAAATAACTATTATTACCTGTAGATCAGTCAGTCAGTCAGTCAGCTCCTAAATAACTATTATTACCCAGTCAGTCAGTCAGCTCCTAAATAACTATTATTACCTGTAGATCAGTCAGTCAGTCAGTCAGCTCCTAAATAACTATTATTACCTGTAGATCAGTCAGTCAGTCAGCTCCTAAATAACTATTATTACCTGTAGATCAGTCAGTCAGTCAGCTCCTAAATAACTATTATTACCTGTAGATCAGTCAGTCAGTCAGCTCCTAAATAACTATTATTACCTGTAGATCAGTCAGTCAGTCAGCTCCTAAATAACTATTATTACCTGTAGATCATCAGTCAGTCAGTCAGCTCCTAAATAACTATTATTACCTAGATAGTCAGTCAGTCAGTCAGCTCCTAAATAACTATTATTACCTGTAGATCAGTCAGTCAGTCAGTCAGCTCCTAAATAACTATTATTACCTGTAGATCAGTCAGTCAGTCAGCTCCTAAATAACTATTATTACCTGTAGATCAGTCAGTCAGTCAGTCAGCTCCTAAATAACTATTATTACCTGTAGATCAGTCAGTCAGTCAGCTCCTAAATAACTATTATTACCTGTAGATCAGATCAGTCAGTCAGTCAGCTCCTAAATAACTATTATTACCTGTAGATCAGTCAGTCAGTCAGTCAGCCTAAATAACTATTATTACCTGTAGATCAGTCAGTCAGTCAGCTCCTAAATAGTCAGTCAGCTCCTAACCTAACATTATTACCTGTAGATCAGTCAGTCAGTCAGTCAGCCTAAATTATTACCTGTAGATCAGTCAGTCAGTCAGCTCCTAAATAACTATTATTAGTCAGTCAGTCAGCTCCTAAATAACTATTATTACCTGTAGATCAGTCAGTCAGTCAGTCAGCTCCTAAATAACTATTATTACCTGTAGATCAGTCAGTCAGTCAGTCAGCTCCTAAATAACTATTATTACCTGTAGATCAGTCAGTCAGTCAGTCAGCTCCTAAATAACTATTATTACCTGTAGATCAGTCAGTCAGTCAGTCAGTCAGCTCCTAAATAACTATTATTACCTGTAGATCAGTCAGTCAGTCAGCTCCTAAATAACTATTATTACCTGTAGATCAGTCAGTCAGTCAGCTCCTAAATAACTATTATTACCTGTAGATCAGTCAGTCAGTCAGCTCCTAAATAACTATTATTACCTGTAGATCAGTCAGTCAGTCAGCTCCTAAATAACTATTATTACCTGTAGATCAGTCAGTCAGCTCCTAAATAACTATTATTACCTGTAGATCAGTCAGTCAGTCAGTCAGCTCCTAAATAACTATTATTACCTGTAGATCAGTCAGTCAGTCAGCTCCTAAATAACTATTATTACCTGTAGATCAGTCAGTCAGCTCCTAAATAACTATTATTACCTGTAGATCAGTCAGTCAGTCAGTCAGCTCCTAAATAACTATTATTACCTGTAGATCAGTCAGTCAGTCAGCTCCTAAATAACTATTATTACCTGTAGATCAGTCAGTCAGTCAGTCAGCTCCTAAATAACTATTATTACCTGTAGATCAGTCAGTCAGTCAGCTCCTAAATAACTATTATTACCTGTAGATCAGTCAGTCAGTCAGCTCCTAAATAACTATTATTACCTGTAGATCAGTCAGTCAGTCAGTCAGTCAGCTCCTAAATAACTATTATTACCTGTAGATCAGTCAGTCAGTCAGCTCCTAAATAACTATTATTACCTGTAGATCAGTCAGTCAGTCAGTCAGTCAGCTCCTAAATAACTATTATTACCTGTAGATCAGTCAGTCAGTCAGTCAGCTCCTAAATAACTATTATTACCTGTAGATCAGTCAGTCAGTCAGTCAGCTCCTAAATAACTATTATTACCTGTAGATCAGTCAGTCAGTCAGCTCCTAAATAACTATTATTAGACCTCAGATCAGCTCCTAAATAACAGTCAGTCAGCTCAGTCTAAATAACTATTATTACCTGTAGATCAGTCAGTCAGTCAGCTCCTAAATAACTATTATTACCTGTAGATCAGTCAGTCAGTCAGCTCCTAAATAACTATTATTACCTGTAGATCAGTCAGTCAGTCAGCTCCTAAATAACTATTACCTTAGACCTGTAGATCAGTCAGTCAGTCAGTCAGCTCCTAAATAACTATTATTACCTGTAGATCAGTCAGTCAGTCAGCTCCTAAATAACTATTATTACCTGTAGATCAGTCAGTCAGTCAGCTCCTAAATAACTATTATTACCTGTAGATCAGTCAGTCAGCTCCTAAATAACTATTATTACCTGTAGATCAGTCAGTCAGTCAGCTCCTAAATAACTATTATTACCTGTAGATCAGTCAGTCAGTCAGCTCCTAAATAACTATTATTACCTGTAGATCAGTCAGTCAGTCAGTCAGCTCCTAAATAACTATTATTACCTGTAGATCAGTCAGTCAGTCAGCTCCTAAATAACTATTATTACCTGTAGATCAGTCAGTCAGTCAGTCAGCTCCTAAATAACTATTATTACCTGTAGATCAGTCAGTCAGTCAGCTCCTAAATAACTATTATTACCTGTAGATCAGTCAGTCAGTCAGCTCCTAAATAACTATTATTACCTGTAGATCAGTCAGTCAGTCAGTCAGCTCCTAAATAACTATTATTACCTGTAGATCAGTCAGTCAGTCAGTCAGCTCCTAAATAACTATTATTACCTGTAGATCAGTCAGTCAGTCAGTCAGCTCCTAAATAACTATTATTACCTGTAGATCAGTCAGTCAGTCAGTCAGCTCCTAAATAACTATTATTACCTGTAGATCAGTCAGTCAGTCAGTCAGTCAGTCAGCTCCTAAATAACTATTATTACCTGTAGATCAGTCAGTCAGTCAGCTCCTAAATAACTATTATTACCTGTAGATCAGTCAGTCAGTCAGCTCCTAAATAACTATTATTACCTGTAGATCAGTCAGTCAGTCAGCTCCTAAATAACTATTATTACCTGTAGATCAGTCAGTCAGCTCCTAAATAACTATTATTACCTGTAGATCAGTCAGTCAGTCAGCTCCTAAATAACTATTATTACCTGTAGATCAGTCAGTCAGTCAGTCAGCTCCTAAATAACTATTATTACCTGTAGATCAGTCAGTCAGTCAGCTCCTAAATAACTATTATTACCTGTAGATCAGTCAGTCAGTCAGTCAGCTCCTAAATAACTATTATTACCTGTAGATCAGTCAGTCAGTCAGCTCCTAAATAACTATTATTACCTGTAGATCAGTCAGTCAGTCAGTCAGCTCCTAAATAACTATTATTACCTGTAGATCAGTCAGTCAGTCAGTCAGCTCCTAAATAACTATTATTACCTGTAGATCAGTCAGTCAGTCAGTCAGCTCCTAAATAACTATTATTACCTGTAGATCAGTCAGTCAGTCAGCTCCTAAATAACTATTATTACCTGTAGATCAGTCAGTCAGTCAGCTCCTAAATAACTATTATTACCTGTAGATCAGTCAGTCAGTCAGCTCCTAAATAACTATTATTACCTGTAGATCAGTCAGTCAGTCAGCTCCTAAATAACTATTATTACCTGTAGATCAGTCAGTCAGTCAGTCAGCTCCTAAATAACTATTATTACCTGTAGATCAGTCAGTCAGTCAGTCAGCTCCTAAATAACTATTATTACCTGTAGATCAGTCAGTTCCTAAATAACTATTATTACCTGTAGATCAGTCAGTCAGTCAGTCAGCTCCTAAATAACTATTATTACCTATAGATCAGTCAGTCAGCTCCTAAATAACTATTATTACCTGTAGATCAGTCAGTCAGTCAGTCAGCTCCTAAATAACTATTATTACCTGTAGATCAGTCAGTCAGTCAGTCAGCTCCTAAATAACTATTATTACCTGTAGATCAGTCAGTCAGTCAGCTCCTAAATAACTATTATTACCTGTAGATCAGTCAGTCAGTCAGTCAGCTCCTAAATAACTATTATTACCTGTAGATCAGTCAGTCAGCTCCTAAATAACTATTATTACCTGTAGATCAGTCAGTCAGTCAGTCAGCTCCTAAATAACTATTATTACCTGTAGATCAGTCAGTCAGTCAGTCAGCTCCTAAATAACTATTATTACCTGTAGATCAGTCAGTCAGTCAGTCAGCTCCTAAATAACTATTATTACCTGAAGATCAGTCAGTCAGTCAGTCAGTCAGCTCCTAAATAACTATTATTACCTGTAGATCAGTCAGTCAGTCAGTCAGCTCCTAAATAACTATTATTACCTGTAGATCAGTCAGCTCCTAAATAACTATTATTACCTGTAGATCAGTCAGTCAGTCAGTCAGCTCCTAAATAACTATTATTACCTGTAGATCAGTCAGTCAGTCAGTCAGCTCCTAAATAACTATTATTACCTATAGATCAGTCAGTCAGTCAGCTCCCAAATAACTATTATTACCTGTAGATCAGTCAGTCAGTCAGTCAGCTCCTAAATAACTATTATTACCTGTAGATCAGTCAGTCAGCTCCTAAATAACTATTATTACCTGTAGATCAGTCAGTCAGTCAGCTCCTAAATAACTATTATTACCTGTAGATCAGTCAGTCAGTCAGCTCCTAAATAACTATTATTACCTGTAGATCAGTCAGTCAGTCAGTCAGTCAGCTCCTAAATAACTATTATTACCTGTAGATCAGTCAGTCAGCTCCTAAATAACTATTATTACCTGTAGATCAGTCAGTCAGTCAGCTCCTAAATAACTATTATTACCTGTAGATCAGTCAGTCAGTCAGTCAGCTCCTAAATAACTATTATTACCTGTAGATCAGTCAGTCAGTCAGTCAGCTCCTAAATAACTATTATTACCTGTAGATCAGTCAGTCAGTCAGTCAGTCAGCTCCTAAATAACTATTATTACCTGTAGATCAGTCAGTCAGTCAGTCAGCTCCTAAATAACTATTATTACCTGTAGATCAGTCAGTCAGTTCCTAAATAACTATTATTACCTGTAGATCAGTCAGTCAGTCAGTCAGCTCCTAAATAACTATTATTACCTGTAGATCAGTCAGTCAGTCAGTCAGCTCCTAAATAACTATTATTACCTGTAGATCAGTCAGTCAGTCAGTCAGCTCCTAAATAACTATTATTACCTGTAGATCAGTCAGTCAGTCAGTCAGCTCCTAAATAACTATTATTACCTGTAGATCAGTCAGTCAGTCAGTCAGTCAGCTCCTAAATAACTAGACACAGAGAGAGACGTGGACACACAGAGACGTGGACACACACTGAGACGTACCAGGCTTGGACACACAAAGAGACGTACCAGGCTTGTGCTCCAGAGGTGAGTTTACAGACACGTCCAAGGCCGTCCACTTCTTCAGACGAGACTGAGGCTCCTTACAGCCAGACACAGTGTCAAGGCCTACATTCAGGTTAGAGTTCAAGCCTGGAGAAGACGAGAGTATTGTAGTATTTCAGATATACACAGACAGAACTACGTAGAAACCAGGATAAAACACTGTCTAGAACTACAGAACTACGTAGACACCAGGATAAAACACTGTCTAGAACTACGTAGACACCAGGATAAAACACTGTCTAGAACTACGTAGACACCAGGATAAAACACTGTCTAGAACTACAGAACTATGTAGACACCAGGATAAAACACTGTCTAGAACTACGTAGACACCAGGATAAAACACTGTCTAGAACTACAGAACTACGTAGACACCAGGATAAAACACTGTCTAGAACTACGTAGACACCAGGATAAAACACTGTCTAGATAAGACACCAGGATAAAACACTGTCTAGAACTACGTAGACACCAGGATAAAACACTGTCTAGAACTACGTAGACACCAGGATAAAACACTGTCTAGAACTACGTAGACACCAGGATAAAACACTGTCTAGAACTACGTAGACACCAGGATAAAACACTGTCTAGAACTACGTAGACACCAGGATAAAACACTGTCTAGAACTAAAGAACTACGTAGACACCCAGGATAAAACACTGTCTAGAACTACACGTAGACACCAGGATAAAACACTGTCTAGCACCAGGATAAAAACTACGTAGACACCAGGATAAAACGTAGACTGTCTAGAACTACAGAACTACGTAGACACCAGGATAAAACACTGTCTAGAACGTAGACACCAGGATAAAACACTGTCTAGAACTACAGAACTACGTGAGACACCAGGATAAAACACTGTCTACAGAACTACGTCAGACACCAGGATAAAACACTGTCTAGAACCGTAGACACCAGGATAAAACACTGTCTAGAACTACGTAGACACCAGGATAAAACACTGTCTAGAACTACGTAGACACCAGGATAAAACACTGTCTAGAACTACAGAACTACGTAGACACCAGGATAAAACACTGTCTAGAACTACGTAGACACCAGGATAAAACACTGTCTAGAACTACAGAACTACGTAGACACCAGGATAAAACACTGAACTCAGAACTACGTAGACACCAGGATAAAACACTGTCTAGAACTACTAGATCAGTCGTCAGACACAGGATAAAAACACTGTCTAGACACCAGGATAAAACACTGTCTAGAACTACAGAACTACGTAGACACCAGGATAAAACACTGTCTAGAACTACAGAACTACGTAGACACCAGGATAAAACACTGTCTAGAACTACAGAACTACGTAGACACCAGGATAAAACACTGTCTAGAACTACAGAACAGGATAAAACACTAGAACTACAGAATTACGTAGACACCAGGATAAAACACTGTCTAGAACTAGACACTACAGGATAAAACACTGTCTAGAACTACGTAGACACCAGGATAAAACACTGTCTAGAACTACGTAGACACCAGGATAAAACACTGTCTAGATAAAACACTACTAGAACTACGTAGACACCAGGATAAAACACTGTCTAGAACTACAGAACTACGTAGACACCAGGATAAAACACTGTCTAGAACTACGTAGACACCAGGATAAAACACTGTCTAGAACTACGTAGACACCAGGATAAAACACTGTCTAGAACTACAGAACTACGTAGACACCAGGATAAAACACTGTCTAGAACTACGTAGACACCAGGATAAAACACTGTCTAGAACTACAGAACTACGGAGACACCAGGATAAAACACTGTCTAGAACTACAGAACTACGTAGACACCAGGATAAAACACTGTCTAGAACTACGTAGACACCAGGATAAAACACTGTCTAGAACTACGTAGACACCAGGATAAAACACTGTCTAGAACTACAGAACTACGTAGACACCAGGATAAAACACTGTCTAGAACTACAGAACTACGTAGACACCAGGATAAAACACTGTCTAGAACTACAGAACTACGTAGACACCAGGATAAAACACTGTCTAGAACTACGTAGACACCAGGATAAAACACTGTCTAGAACTACAGAACTACGTAGACACCAGGATAAAACACTGTCTAGAACTACGTAGACACCAGGATAAAACACTGTCTAGAACTACAGAACTACGTAGACACCAGGATAAAACACTGTCTAGAACTATGTACCTGTAGACACCAGGATAAAACACTGTCTAGAACTACAGAACTACGTAGACACCAGGATAAAACACTGTCTAGAACAGAACGTAGACACCAGGATAAAACACTGTCTAGAACTACGTAGACACCAGGATAAAACACTGTCTAGAACTACGTAGACACCAGGATAAAACACTGTCTAGTCAGACACCAGGATAAAACACTGTCTAGAACTACCGTAGACACCAGGATAAAACACTGTCTAGAATCACGTCAGAACTAAACACGTCTAGACACCAGGATAAAACACTGTCTAGAACTACAGAACTACGTAGACACCAGGATAAAACACTGTCTAGAACTACAGAACTACGTAGACACCAGGATAAAACACTGTCTAGAACTAGAACAGTCAGATCAGGATAAAACACTGTCTAGAACTACGTAGACACCAGGATAAAACACTGTCTAAACACTATTAGACACCAGGTCTAGAACTACGTAGACACCAGGATAAAACACTGTCTAGAACTACAGAACTAGAGTCACAGGATAAAACACTGTCTAGAACTACAGTACGTAGACACCAGGATAAAACACTGTCTAGAACTACAGAACTACTGTAGACACCAGGATAAAACACTGTCTAGAACTAAACGTAGACACCAGGATAAAACACTGTCTAGAACTACCAGAACTACGTAGACACCAGGATAAAACACTGTCTAGTCGTAGACACCAGGATAAAAACACTGTCTAGAACTACAGTAGACACCAGGATAAAACACTGTCTAGAACTACGTAGACACCAGGATAAAACACTGTCTAGAACTACGTAGACACCAGGATAAAACACTGTCTAGAACTAAATAAGACACCAGGATAAAACACTGTCCAGACTACAAACACTAGACACCAGGATAAAACACTGTCTAGAACTACGAACTAGACACCAGGATAAAACACTGTCTAGAACTACGTAGACACCAGGATAAAACACTGTCTAGAACTAGACACCAGGATAAAAACTGTCTAGAACTGTAGACACCAGGATAAAACACTGTCTAGAACTACGTAGACACCAGGATAAAACACTGTCTAGAACTACGTAGACACCAGGATAAAACACTGTCTAGAACTACAGAACTACGTAGACACCAGGATAAAACACTGTCTAGAACTACGTAGACACCAGGATAAAACACTGTCTAGAACTACGTAGACACCAGGATAAAACACTGTCTAGAACTACGTAGACACCAGGATAAAACACTGTCTAGAACTACGTAGACACCAGGATAAAACACTGTCTAGAACTACGTAGACACCAGGATAAAACACTGTCTAGAACTACAGAACTACGTAGACACCAGGATAAAACACTGTCTAGAACTACGTAGACACCAGGATAAAACACTGTCTAGAACTACAGAACTACGTAGACACCAGGATAAAACACTGTCTAGAACTACGTAGACACCAGGATAAAACACTGTCTAGAACTACGTAGACACCAGGATAAAACACTGTCTAGAACTACAGAACTACGTAGACACCAGGATAAAACACTGTCTAGAACTACAGAACTACGTAGACACCAGGATAAAACACTGTCTAGAACTACAGAACTACGTAGACACCAGGATAAAACACTGTCTAGAACTACGTAGACACCAGGATAAAACACTGTCTAGAACTACGTAGACACAGAACTACGTAGACACCAGGATAAAACACTGTCTAGAACTACAGAACTCCAGGATAAAACACTGTAGACACACCAGGATAAAACACTGTCTAGAACTACGTAGACACCAGGATAAAACACTGTCTAGAACTACAGAACTACGTAGACACCAGGATAAAACACTGTCTAGAACTACAGAACTACGTAGACACCAGGATAAAACACTGTCTAGAACTACAGAACTACGTAGACACCAGGATAAAACACTGTCTAGAACTACGTAGACACCAGGATAAAACACTGTCTAGAACTACAGACACCAGGATAAAACACTGTCGTAGAACACGTAGACACCAGGATAAAACACTGTCTAGAACTACGTAGACACCAGGATAAAACACTGTCTAGAAACTACGTAGACACCAGGATAAAACACTGTCTAGAACTACAGAACTAGACACCAGGATAAAACACTGTCTAGAACTACGTAGACACCAGGATAAAACACTGTCTAGAACTATAGAACTACGTAGACACCAGGATAAAACACTGTCTAGAACTACAGAACTACGTAGACACCAGGATAAAACACTGTCTAGAACTACGTAGACACCAGGATAAAACACTGTCTAGAACTACGTAGACACCAGGATAAAACACTGTCTAGAACTACGTAGACACCAGGATAAAACACTGTCTAGAACTACGTAGACACCAGGATAAAACACTGTCTAGAACTACGTAGACACCAGGATAAAACACTGTCTAGAACTACGTAGACACCAGGATAAAACACTGTCTAGAACTACGTAGACACCAGGATAAAACACTGTCTAGAACTACGTAGACACCAGGATAAAACACTGTCTAGAACTACGTAGACACCAGGATAAAACACTGTCTAGAACTACGTAGACACCAGGATAAAACACTGTCTAGAACTACGTAGACACCAGGATAAAACACTGTCTAGAACTACGTAGACACCAGGATAAAACACTGTCTAGAACTACAGAACTACGTAGACACCAGGATAAAACACTGTCTAGAACTACAGAACTACGTAGACACCAGGATAAAACACTGTCTAGAACTACGTAGACACCAGGATAAAACACTGTCTAGAACTACGTAGACACCAGGATAAAACACTGTCTAGAACTACGTAGACACCAGGATAAAACACTGTCTAGAACTACGTAGACACCAGGATAAAACACTGTCTAGAACTACGTAGACACCAGGATAAAACACTGTCTAGAACTACAGAACTATGTAGACACCAGGATAGTAGCAAGACAGCTTGATGTACCAGGACACCCCCTGGACAGGACACTAGTCTATCACAGCAGGCCCCCTGGGTGTGAGGGCCATGACACCCCCTGGACAGGACACTAGTCTATCACAGCAGGCCCCCTGGGTGTGAGGGCCAGGACACCCCCTGGACAGGACACTAGTCTATCACACCAGGCCCCCTGGGTGTGAGGGCCAGGACACCCCCTGGACAGGACACTAGTCTATCACAGCAGGCCCCCTGGGTGTGAGGGCCAGGACACCCCCTGGGCAGGACACTAGTCTATCACAGCAGGCCCCCTGGGTGTGAGGGCCAGGACACCCCCTGGACAGGACACTAGTCTATCACAGCAGGCCCCCCTGGGTGTGAGGTCCCTACTAAATTATCAGATTGATATTTCCTTCAGGCATCATGAAGGCCTACCTAAAGGGAAGTTGGTAAAGGAGCCCATGTGGTTGGGCTCCTTCTGCAGCTCAGATGCATTCTGGGGCATGTAGTTGTCCATGTAGGACTTGAGGGGCTGGTGGGCGGTGTTCTGCTTCAAGAGGGAGTGGTCGAGGTGTTGCGGAGGCTGCATCATCGACTGGGACGAACCAATAGGACGGCCCTGCACACAGAGAAGGGAGGGGTTAGATGGAGGTACAGACAGTTAGTCTGTACTATGGACTAGAACCAAGGCTGTGTATAACAACAGAGACACCCAGAGAGACAGACAGACATACAGACAGACAGTTAGTCTGTACTATGGACTAGAACCAAGGCTGTGTATAACAACAGAGACACCCAGAGACAGACAGTTAGTCTGTACTATGGACTAGAACCAAGGCTGTGTATAACAACAGAGACACCCAGAGACAGACAGACAGACAGAGAGACAGACAGACAGTTAGTCTGTACTATGGACTAGAACCAAGGCTGTGTATAACAACAGAGACACACAGAGACAGACAGACAGTCTGTACTATGGACTAGAACCAAGGCTGTGTATAACAACAGAGACACCCAGAGACAGACAGACAGTTAGTCTGTACTATGGACTAGAACCAAGGCTGTGTATAACAACAGAGACACACAGAGACAGACAGACAGACAGAGAGACAGACAGACAGTTAGTCTGTACTATGGACTAGAACCAAGGCTGTGTATAACAGAGACACCCAGTTAGTCTGTACTATGGACTAGAACCAAGGCTGTGTATAACAACAGAGACACCCAGAGACAGACAGACAGAGACAGACAGACAGTTAGTCTGTACTATGGACTAGAACCAAGGCTGTGTATAACAGAGACACCCAGAGACAGACAGTTAGTCTGTACTATGGACTAGAACCAAGGCTGTGTATAACAACAGAGACACCCAGAGACAGAGAGACAGACAGTTAGTCTGTACTATGGACTAGAACCAAGGCTGTGTATAACAACAGAGACACCCAGAGACAGACAGTTAGTCTGTACTATGGACTAGAACCAAGGCTGTGTATAACAACAGAGACACCGAGAGACAGACAGACAGTTAGTCTGTACTATGGACTAGAACCAAGGCTGTGTATAACAACAGAGACACCCAGAGACAGACAGACAGAGAGACAGACAGACAGTTAGTCTGTACTATGGACTAGAACCAAGGCTGTGTATAACAACAGAGACACCCAGAGACAGACAGTTAGTCTGTACTATGGACTAGAACCAAGGCTGTGTATAACAACAGAGACACCCAGAGACAGACAGTTAGTCTGTACTATGGACTAGAACCAAGGCTGTGTATAACAACAGAGACACCCAGAGACAGACAGTTAGTCTGTACTATGGACTAGAACCAAGGCTGTGTATAACAACAGAGACACCGAGAGACAGACAGACAACACCGAGACACAGACAGAGAGACAGACAGTTAGTCTGTACTATGGACTAGAACCAAGGCTGTGTATAACAACAGAGACACCCAGAGACAGACAGTTAGTCTGTACTATGGACTAGAACCAAGGCTGTGTATAACAACAGAGACACCCAGAGACAGACAGACAGACAGACAGTTAGTCTGTACTATGGACTAGAACCAAGGCTGTGTATAACAACAGAGACACCGAGAGACAGACAGACAGTTAGTCTGTACTATGGACTAGAACCAAGGCTGTGTATAACAACAGAGACACCCAGAGACAGACAGTTAGTCTGTACTATGGACTAGAACCAAGGCTGTGTATAACAACAGAGACACCCAGAGACAGACAGACAGTCTGTACTATGGACTAGAACCAAGGCTGTGTATAACAACAGAGACACCCAGAGACAGACAGACAGTTAGTCTGTACTATGGACTAGAACCAAGGCTGTGTATAACAACAGAGACACCCAGAGACAGACAGAGAGACAGACAAGACAGTTAGTATGTACTATGGACTAGAACCAAGGCTGTGTATAACAGAGACACCCAGAGACAGACAGTTAGTCTGTACTATGGACTAGAACCAAGGCTGTGTATAACAACAGAGACACCCAGAGACAGACAGACAGAGAGACAGACAGAGAGACAGACAGTTAGTCTGTACTATGGACTAGAACCAAGGCTGTGTATAACAGAGACACCGAGAGACAGACAGAGAGACAGACAGACAACACCGAGACACAGACAGAGAGACAGACAGACAGTTAGTCTGTACTATGGACTAGAACCAAGGCTGTGTATAACAACAGAGACACCGAGAGACAGACAGACAGTTAGTCTGTACTATGGACTAGAACCAAGGCTGTGTATAACAACAGAGACACCCAGAGACAGACAGTTAGTCTGTACTATGGACTAGAACCAAGGCTGTGTATAACAACAGAGACACCCAGAGACAGACAGACAGTCTGTACTATGGACTAGAACCAAGGCTGTGTATAACAACAGAGACACCCAGAGACAGACAGACAGAGAGACAGACAGAGACAGACAGACAGACAGACAGAGAGACAGACAGACAGTTAGTCTGTACTATGGACTAGAACCAAGGCTGTGTATAACAGAGACACCCAGAGACAGACAGTTAGTCTGTACTATGGACTAGAACCAAGGCTGTGTATAACAACAGAGACACACAGAGACAGACAGACAGTCTGTACTATGGACTAGAACCAAGGCTGTGTATAACAACAGAGACACCCAGAGACAGACAGTTAGTCTGTACTATGGACTAGAACCAAGGCTGTGTATAACAACAGAGACACCCAGAGACAGACAGTTAGTCTACTGGTACTATGGACTAGAACCAAGGCTGTGTATAACAACAGAGACACAGAGACAGACAGAGACAGACAGACAGACAGTTAGTCTGTACTATGGACTAGAACCAAGGCTGTGTATAACAACAGAGACACCACTGAGAGACAGACAGACAGTTAGTCTGTACTATGGACTAGAACCAAGGCTGTGTATAACAACAGAGACACCAGAGAGACAGACAGACAGTTAGTCTGTACTATGGACTAGAACCAAGGCTGTGTATAACAACAGAGACACCCAGAGACAGACAGTTAGTCTGTACTATGGACTAGAACCAAGGCTGTGTATAACAACAGAGACACACAGACAGACAGACAGACAGTCTGTACTATGGACTAGAACCAAGGCTGTGTATAACAACAGAGACACAGAGACAGACAGACAGTTAGTCTGTACTATGGACTAGAACAAGGCTGTGTATAACAACAGAGACACAGTTAGTCTGTACCTAGAACCAAGGCTGTGTATAACAACAGAGACACCCAGAGACAGACAGTTAGTCTGTACTATGGACTAGAACCAAGGCTGTGTATAACAACAGAGACACACAGAGACAGACAGACAGTCTGTACTATGGACTAGAACCAAGGCTGTGTATAACAACAGAGACACCCAGAGACAGACAGACAGTTAGTCTGTACTATGGACTAGAACCAAGGCTGTGTATAACAGAGACAGAGACAGACAACAGAGACACAGACAGAGAGACAGACAGACAGTTAGTCTGTACTATGGACTAGAACCAAGGCTGTGTATAACAACAGAGACACAGAGACAGACAGAGAGACAGACAAGACAGTTAGTCTGTACTATGGACTAGAACCAAGGCTGTGTATAACTGTGTATAACAGAGACACCCAGAGACAGACAGTTAGTCTGTACTATGGACTAGAACCAAGGCTGTGTATAACAACAGAGACACCCAGAGACAGACAGACAGTTAGTCTGTACTATGGACTAGAACCAAGGCTGTGTATAACAACAGAGACACCCAGAGACAGACAGACAGAGAGACAGACAGAGAGACAGACAGTTAGTCTGTACTATGGACTAGAACCAAGGCTGTGTATAACAGAGACACCGAGAGACAGACAGAGAGACAGACAGACAACAGAGACACAGACAGAGAGACAGACAGTTAGTCTGTACTATGGACTAGAACCAAGGCTGTGTATAACGACAGAGACACCCAGAGACAGACAGTTAGTCTGTACTATGGACTAGAACCAAGGCTGTGTATAACAACAGAGACACCCAGAGACAGACAGTTAGTCTGTACTATGGACTAGAACCAAGGCTGTGTATAACGACAGAGACACCCAGAGACACCGAGAGACAGACAGACAACACCCAGAGACAGACAGTTAGTCTGTACTATGGACTAGAACCAAGGCTGTGTATAACAACAGAGACACCCAGAGACAGACAGTTAGTCTGTACTATGGACTAGAACCAAGGCTGTGTATAACAACAGAGACACCCAGAGACAGAGAGACAGACAGACAGACAACACCGAGACACAGACAGAGAGACAGACAGACAGTTAGTCTGTACTATGGACTAGAACCAAGGCTGTGTATAACAACAGAGACACCCAGAGACAGACAGACAGACAGAGAGACAGACAGACAGTTAGTCTGTACTATGGACTAGAACCAAGGCTGTGTATAACAACAGAGACACCCAGAGACAGACAGACAGACAGTTAGTCTGTACTATGGACTAGAACCAAGGCTGTGTATAACGACAGAGACACCCAGAGACAGACAGACAACACCGAGACACAGACAGAGAGACAGACAGACAGACAGTTAGTCTGTACTATGGACTAGAACCAAGGCTGTGTATAACAACAGAGACACCCAGAGACAGACAGACAACACCGAGACACAGACAGAGAGACAGACAGACAGTTAGTCTGTGCTATGGACTAGAACCAAGGCTGTGTATAACAACAGAGACACCCAGAGACAGACAGTTAGTCTGTACTATGGACTAGAACCAAGGCTGTGTATAACAACAGAGACACCCAGAGACAGACAGTTAGTCTGTACTATGGACTAGAACCAAGGCTGTGTATAACAACAGAGACACCCAGAGACAGACAGACAGTTAGTCTGTACTATGGACTAGAACCAAGGCTGTGTATAACAACAGAGACACCGAGAGACAGACAGACAGTTAGTCTGTACTATGGACTAGAACCAAGGCTGTGTATAACAACAGAGACACCAGAGACAGACAGTTAGTCTGTACTATGGACTAGAACCAAGGCTGTGTATAACAGAGACACCCAGAGACAGACAGACAGTCTGTACTATGGACTAGAACCAAGGCTGTGTATAACAACAGAGACACCCAGAGACAGACAGACAGTTAGTCTGTACTATGGACTAGAACCAAGGCTGTGTATAACAGAGACAGACAGACAACACCGAGACACAGACAGAGAGACAGACAGACAGTTAGTCTGTACTATGGACTAGAACCAAGGCTGTGTATAACAACAGAGACACCCAGAGACAGACAGAGAGACAGACAAGACAGTTAGTATGTACTATGGACTAGAACCAAGGCTGTGTATAACAGAGACACCCAGAGACAGACAGTTAGTCTGTACTATGGACTAGAACCAAGGCTGTGTATAACAACAGAGACACCCAGAGACAGACAGACAGTTAGTCTGTACTATGGACTAGAACCAAGGCTGTGTATAACAACAGAGACACCCAGAGACAGACAGACAGAGAGACAGACAGAGAGACAGACAGTTAGTCTGTACTATGGACTAGAACCAAGGCTGTGTATAACAGAGACACCGAGAGACAGACAGAGAGACAGACAGACAACACCGAGACACAGACAGAGAGACAGACAGACAGTTAGTCTGTACTATGGACTAGAACCAAGGCTGTGTATAACGACAGAGACACCCAGAGACAGACAGTTAGTCTGTACTATGGACTAGAACCAAGGCTGTGTATAACAACAGAGACACCCAGAGACAGACAGTTAGTCTGTACTATGGACTAGAACCAAGGCTGTGTATACACAGAGACACAGAGACACCCAGAGACACCGAGAGACAGACAGACAACACCCAGAGACAGACAGTTAGTCTGTACTATGGACTAGAACCAAGGCTGTGTATAACAACAGAGACACCCAGAGACAGACAGTTAGTCTGTACTATGGACTAGAACCAAGGCTGTGTATAACAACAGAGACACCCAGAGACAGAGAGACAGACAGACAGACAACACCGAGACACAGACAGAGAGACAGACAGACAGTTAGTCTGTACTATGGACTAGAACCAAGGCTGTGTATAACAACAGAGACACCCAGAGACAGACAGACAGACAGAGAGACAGACAGACAGTTAGTCTGTACTATGGACTAGAACCAAGGCTGTGTATAACAACAGAGACACCCAGAGACAGACAGACAGACAGTTAGTCTGTACTATGGACTAGAACCAAGGCTGTGTATAACGACAGAGACACCCAGAGACAGACAGACAACACCGAGACACAGACAGAGAGACAGACAGACAGACAGTTAGTCTGTACTATGGACTAGAACCAAGGCTGTGTATAACGACAGAGACACCCAGAGACAGACAGACAACACCGAGACACAGACAGAGAGACAGACAGACAGTTAGTCTGTGCTATGGACTAGAACCAAGGCTGTGTATAACAACAGAGACACCCAGAGACAGACAGTTAGTCTGTACTATGGACTAGAACCAAGGCTGTGTATAACAACAGAGACACCCAGAGACAGACAGTTAGTCTGTACTATGGACTAGAACCAAGGCTGTGTATAACAACAGAGACACCCAGAGACAGACAGACAGACAGACAGTTAGTCTGTACTATGGACTAGAACCAAGGCTGTGTATAACAACAGAGACACCGAGAGACAGACAGACAGTTAGTCTGTACTATGGACTAGAACCAAGGCTGTGTATAACAACAGAGACACCCAGAGACAGACAGTTAGTCTGTACTATGGACTAGAACCAAGGCTGTGTATAACAGAGACACCCAGAGACAGACAGACAGTCTGTACTATGGACTAGAACCAAGGCTGTGTATAACAACAGAGACACCCAGAGACAGACAGACAGTTAGTCTGAACTATGGACTAGAACCAAGGCTGTGTATAACAACAGAGACACCCAGAGACAGACAGAGAGACAGACAAGACAGTTAGTATGTACTATGGACTAGAACCAAGGCTGTGTATAACAGAGACACCCAGAGACAGACAGTTAGTCTGTACTATGGACTAGAACCAAGGCTGTGTATAACAACAGAGACACCCAGAGACAGACAGACAGAGAGACAGACAGAGAGACAGACAGTTAGTCTGTACTATGGACTAGAACCAAGGCTGTGTATAACAGAGACACCGAGAGACAGACAGAGAGACAGACAGACAACACCGAGACACAGACAGAGAGACAGACAGACAGTTAGTCTGTACTATGGACTAGAACCAAGGCTGTGTATAACAACAGAGACACCGAGAGACAGACAGACAGTTAGTCTGTACTATGGACTAGAACCAAGGCTGTGTATAACAACAGAGACACCCAGAGACAGACAGTTAGTCTGTACTATGGACTAGAACCAAGGCTGTGTATAACAACAGAGACACCCAGAGACAGACAGACAGTCTGTACTATGGACTAGAACCAAGGCTGTGTATAACAACAGAGACACCCAGAGACAGACAGACAGAGAGACAGACAGAGACAGACAGACAGACAGAGAGACAGACAGACAGTTAGTCTGTACTATGGACTAGAACCAAGGCTGTGTATAACAGAGACACCCAGAGACAGACAGTTAGTCTGTACTATGGACTAGAACCAAGGCTGTGTATAACAACAGAGACACCCAGAGACAGACAGACAGTCTGTACTATGGACTAGAACCAAGGCTGTGTATAACAACAGAGACACCCAGAGACAGACAGACAGTTAGTCTGTACTATGGACTAGAACCAAGGCTGTGTATAACAACAGAGACACCCAGAGACAGACAGAGAGACAGACAAGACAGTTAGTATGTACTATGGACTAGAACCAAGGCTGTGTATAACAGAGACACCCAGAGACAGACAGTTAGTCTGTACTATGGACTAGAACCAAGGCTGTGTATAACAACAGAGACACCCAGAGACAGACAGACAGAGAGACAGACAGAGAGACAGACAGTTAGTCTGTACTATGGACTAGAACCAAGGCTGTGTATAACAGAGACACCGAGAGACAGACAGAGAGACAGACAGACAACACCGAGACACAGACAGAGAGACAGACAGACAGTTAGTCTGTACTATGGACTAGAACCAAGGCTGTGTATAACAGAGACACCGAGAGACAGACAGACAGTTAGTCTGTACTATGGACTAGAACCAAGGCTGTGTATAACAACAGAGACACCCAGAGACAGACAGTTAGTCTGTACTATGGACTAGAACCAAGGCTGTGTATAACAACAGAGACACCCAGAGACAGACAGACAGTCTGTACTATGGACTAGAACCAAGGCTGTGTATAACAACAGAGACACCCAGAGACAGACAGACAGAGAGACAGACAGAGACAGACAGACAGACAGAGAGACAGACAGACAGTTAGTCTGTACTATGGACTAGAACCAAGGCTGTGTATAACAGAGACACCCAGAGACAGACAGTTAGTCTGTACTATGGACTAGAACCAAGGCTGTGTATAACAACAGAGACACACAGAGACAGACAGACAGTCTGTACTATGGACTAGAACCAAGGCTGTGTATAACAACAGAGACACAGAGACCAGACAGTTAGACAGACAGACAGTTAGTCTGTACTATGGACTAGAACCAAGGCTGTGTATAACAACAGAGACACACAGACAGACAGACAGTCTGTACTATGGACTAGAACCAAGGCTGTGTATAACAACAGAGACACCCAGAGACAGACAGACAGTTAGTCTGTACTATGGACTAGAACCAAGGCTGTGTATAACAACAGAGACACCCAGAGACAGACAGAGAGACAGACAAGACAGTTAGTATGTACTATGGACTAGAACCAAGGCTGTGTATAACAGAGACACCCAGAGACAGACAGTTAGTCTGTACTATGGACTAGAACCAAGGCTGTGTATAACAACAGAGACACCCAGAGACAGACAGACAGAGAGACAGACAGAGAGACAGACAGTTAGTCTGTACTATGGACTAGAACCAAGGCTGTGTATAACAGAGACACCGAGAGACAGACAGAGAGACAGACAGACAACACCGAGACACAGACAGAGAGACAGACAGACAGTTAGTCTGTACTATGGACTAGAACCAAGGCTGTGTATAACGACAGAGACACCCAGAGACAGACAGTTAGTCTGTACTATGGACTAGAACCAAGGCTGTGTATAACGACAGAGACACCCAGAGACAGACAGTTAGTCTGTACTATGGACTAGAACCAAGGCTGTGTATAACAACAGAGACACCCAGAGACAGACAGTTAGTCTGTACTATGGACTAGAACCAAGGCTGTGTATAACAACAGAGACACCCAGAGACAGACAGACAGACAGTTAGTCTGTACTATGGACTAGAACCAAGGCTGTGTATAACAACAGAGACACAGAGAGACAGACAGACAGTTAGTCTGTACTATGGACTAGAACCAAGGCTGTGTATAACAACAGAGACACCAGAGAGACAGACAGACAGTTAGTCTGTACTATGGACTAGAACCAAGGCTGTGTATAACAACAGAGACACCCAGAGAGACAGACAGTTAGTCTGTACTATGGACTAGAACCAAGGCTGTGTATAACAACAGAGACACACAGAGACAGACAGACAGTCTGTACTATGGACTAGAACCAAGGCTGTGTATAACAACAGAGACACCCAGAGACAGACAGACAGTTAGTCTGTACTATGGACTAGAACCAAGGCTGTGTATAACAACAGAGACACCCAGAGACAGACAGTTAGTCTGTACTATGGACTAGAACCAAGGCTGTGTATAACAACAGAGACACACAGAGACAGACAGACAGTCTGTACTATGGACTAGAACCAAGGCTGTGTATAACAACAGAGACACCCAGAGACAGACAGACAGTTAGTCTGTACTATGGACTAGAACCAAGGCTGTGTATAACAGAGACAGACAGACAACTGTACTATGGACTAGACAACTGTGACAGAACAGAGACAGACAGACAGTTAGTCTGTACTATGGACTAGAACCAAGGCTGTGTATAACAACAGAGACACCCAGAGACAGACAGAGAGACAGACAGACAGTTAGTCTGTACTATGGACTAGAACCAAGGCTGTGTATAACAGAGACACCCAGAGACAGACAGTTAGTCTGTACTATGGACTAGAACCAAGGCTGTGTATAACAACAGAGACACCCAGAGACAGACAGACAGTTAGTCTGTACTATGGACTAGAACCAAGGCTGTGTATAACAACAGAGACACCCAGAGACAGACAGACAGAGAGACAGACAGAGAGACAGACAGTTAGTCTGTACTATGGACTAGAACCAAGGCTGTGTATAACAACAGAGACAGACAGAGAGACAGACAGACAACAGAGACACAGACAGAGAGACAGACAGACAGTTAGTCTGTACTATGGACTAGAACCAAGGCTGTGTATAACAACAGAGACACCCAGAGACAGACAGTTAGTCTGTACTATGGACTAGAACCAAGGCTGTGTATAACAACAGAGACACCCAGAGACAGACAGTTAGTCTGTACTATGGACTAGAACCAAGGCTGTGTATAACAACAGAGACAGAGAGACACCGAGAGACAGACAGACACCCAGAGACAGACAGTTAGTCTGTACTATGGACTAGAACCAAGGCTGTGTATAACAACAGAGACACCCAGAGACAGACAGTTAGTCTGTACTATGGACTAGAACCAAGGCTGTGTATAACAACAGAGACACCCAGAGACAGAGAGACAGACAGACAGACAACACCGAGACACTGTAGGAGCAACTGGTATAACAGACAGAGAGACAGACAGACAGTTAGTCTGTACTATGGACTAGAACCAAGGCTGTGTATAACAACAGAGACACCCAGACAGACAGACAGAGACAGACAGAGAGACAGACAGACAGTTAGTCTGTACTATGGACTAGAACCAAGGCTGTGTATAACAACAGAGACACCCAGAGACAGACAGACAGACAGTTAGTCTGTACTATGGACTAGAACCAAGGCTGTGTATAACGACAGAGACACCCAGAGACAGACAGACAACACCGAGACACAGACAGAGAGACAGACAGACAGACAGTTAGTCTGTACTATGGACTAGAACCAAGGCTGTGTATAACGACAGAGACACCCAGAGACAGACAGACAACACTATGGACTAGAACCAGACAGAGAGACAGACAGACAGTTAGTCTGTACTATGGACTAGAACCAAGGCTGTGTATAACAACAGAGACACCCAGAGACAGACAGTTAGTCTGTACTATGGACTAGAACCAAGGCTGTGTATAACAACAGAGACACCCAGAGACAGACAGTTAGTCTGTACTATGGACTAGAACCAAGGCTGTGTATAACAACAGAGACACCCAGAGACAGACAGACAGACAGACAGTTAGTCTGTACTATGGACTAGAACCAAGGCTGTGTATAACAACAGAGACACCGAGAGACAGACAGACAGTTAGTCTGTACTATGGACTAGAACCAAGGCTGTGTATAACAACAGAGACACCCAGAGACAGACAGTTAGTCTGTACTATGGACTAGAACCAAGGCTGTGTATAACAACAGAGACACACAGAGACAGACAGACAGTCTGTACTATGGACTAGAACCAAGGCTGTGTATAACAACAGAGACACCCAGAGACAGACAGACAGTTAGTCTGTACTATGGACTAGAACCAAGGCTGTGTATAACAACAGAGACACCCAGAGACAGACAGAGAGACAGACAAGACAGTTAGTATGTACTATGGACTAGAACCAAGGCTGTGTATAACAGAGACACCCAGAGACAGACAGTTAGTCTGTACTATGGACTAGAACCAAGGCTGTGTATAACAACAGAGACACCCAGAGACAGACAGACAGAGAGACAGACAGAGAGACAGACAGTTAGTCTGTACTATGGACTAGAACCAAGGCTGTGTATAACAGAGACACCGAGAGACAGACAGAGAGACAGACAGACAACACCGAGACACAGACAGAGAGACAGACAGACAGTTAGTCTGTACTATGGACTAGAACCAAGGCTGTGTATAACAACAGAGACACCCAGAGACAGACAGTTAGTCTGTACTATGGACTAGAACCAAGGCTGTGTATAACAACAGAGACACCCAGAGACAGACAGTTAGTCTGTACTATGGACTAGAACCAAGGCTGTGTATAACAACAGAGACACCCAGAGACAGACAGTTAGTCTGTACTATGGACTAGAACCAAGGCTGTGTATAACAACAGAGACACCCAGAGACAGACAGACAGACAGTTAGTCTGTACTATGGACTAGAACCAAGGCTGTGTATAACAACAGAGACACCGAGAGACAGACAGACAGTTAGTCTGTACTATGGACTAGAACCAAGGCTGTGTATAACAACAGAGACACCGAGAGACAGACAGACAGTTAGTCTGTACTATGGACTAGAACCAAGGCTGTGTATAACAACAGAGACACCCAGAGACAGACAGTTAGTCTGTACTATGGACTAGAACCAAGGCTGTGTATAACAACAGAGACACACAGAGACAGACAGACAGTCTGTACTATGGACTAGAACCAAGGCTGTGTATAACAACAGAGACACCCAGAGACAGACAGACAGTTAGTCTGTACTATGGACTAGAACCAAGGCTGTGTATAACAACAGAGACACCCAGAGACAGACAGTTAGTCTGTACTATGGACTAGAACCAAGGCTGTGTATAACAACAGAGACACACAGAGACAGACAGACAGTCTGTACTATGGACTAGAACCAAGGCTGTGTATAACAACAGAGACACCCAGAGACAGACAGACAGTTAGTCTGTACTATGGACTAGAACCAAGGCTGTGTATAACAGAGACAGACAGACAACACCGAGACACAGACAGAGAGACAGACAGACAGTTAGTCTGTACTATGGACTAGAACCAAGGCTGTGTATAACAACAGAGACACCCAGAGACAGACAGAGAGACAGACAAGACAGTTAGTATGTACTATGGACTAGAACCAAGGCTGTGTATAACAGAGACACCCAGAGACAGACAGTTAGTCTGTACTATGGACTAGAACCAAGGCTGTGTATAACAACAGAGACACCCAGAGACAGACAGACAGTTAGTCTGTACTATGGACTAGAACCAAGGCTGTGTATAACAACAGAGACACCCAGAGACAGACAGACAGAGAGACAGACAGAGAGACAGACAGTTAGTCTGTACTATGGACTAGAACCAAGGCTGTGTATAACAGAGACACCGAGAGACAGACAGAGAGACAGACAGACAACACCGAGACACAGACAGAGAGACAGACAGACAGTTAGTCTGTACTATGGACTAGAACCAAGGCTGTGTATAAACAGAGACACCCAGAGACAGACAGTTAGTCTGTACTATGGACTAGAACCAAGGCTGTGTATAACAACAGAGACACCCAGAGACAGACAGTTAGTCTGTACTATGGACTAGAACCAAGGCTGTGTATAACGACAGAGACACCCAGAGACACGAGAGACAGACAGACAGACAGAGACAGACAGTTAGTCTGTACTATGGACTAGAACCAAGGCTGTGTATAACAACAGAGACACCCAGAGACAGACAGTTAGTCTGTACTATGGACTAGAACCAAGGCTGTGTATAACAACAGAGACACCCAGAGACAGAGAGACAGACAGACAGACAACACCGAGACACAGACAGAGAGACAGACAGACAGTTAGTCTGTACTATGGACTAGAACCAAGGCTGTGTATAACAACAGAGACACCCAGAGACAGACAGACAGACAGAGAGACAGACAGACAGTTAGTCTGTACTATGGACTAGAACCAAGGCTGTGTATAACAACAGAGACACCCAGAGACAGACAGACAGACAGTTAGTCTGTACTATGGACTAGAACCAAGGCTGTGTATAACGACAGAGACACCCAGAGACAGACAGACAACACCGAGACACAGACAGAGAGACAGACAGACAGACAGTTAGTCTGTACTATGGACTAGAACCAAGGCTGTGTATAACGACAGAGACACCCAGAGACAGACAGACAACACCGAGACACAGACAGAGAGACAGACAGACAGTTAGTCTGTGCTATGGACTAGAACCAAGGCTGTGTATAACAACAGAGACACCCAGAGACAGACAGTTAGTCTGTACTATGGACTAGAACCAAGGCTGTGTATAACAACAGAGACACCCAGAGACAGACAGTTAGTCTGTACTATGGACTAGAACCAAGGCTGTGTATAACAACAGAGACACCCAGAGACAGACAGACAGACAGACAGTTAGTCTGTACTATGGACTAGAACCAAGGCTGTGTATAACAACAGAGACACCGAGAGACAGACAGACAGTTAGTCTGTACTATGGACTAGAACCAAGGCTGTGTATAACAACAGAGACACCCAGAGACAGACAGTTAGTCTGTACTATGGACTAGAACCAAGGCTGTGTATAACAACAGAGACACCCAGAGACAGACAGACAGTCTGTACTATGGACTAGAACCAAGGCTGTGTATAACAACAGAGACACCCAGAGACAGACAGACAGTTAGTCTGAACTATGGACTAGAACCAAGGCTGTGTATAACAACAGAGACACCCAGAGACAGACAGAGAGACAGACAAGACAGTTAGTATGTACTATGGACTAGAACCAAGGCTGTGTATAACAGAGACACCCAGAGACAGACAGTTAGTCTGTACTATGGACTAGAACCAAGGCTGTGTATAACAACAGAGACACCCAGAGACAGACAGACAGAGAGACAGACAGAGAGACAGACAGTTAGTCTGTACTATGGACTAGAACCAAGGCTGTGTATAACAGAGACACCGAGAGACAGACAGAGAGACAGACAGACAACACCGAGACACAGACAGAGAGACAGACAGACAGTTAGTCTGTACTATGGACTAGAACCAAGGCTGTGTATAACAACAGAGACACCGAGAGACAGACAGACAGTTAGTCTGTACTATGGACTAGAACCAAGGCTGTGTATAACAACAGAGACACCCAGAGACAGACAGTTAGTCTGTACTATGGACTAGAACCAAGGCTGTGTATAACAACAGAGACACCCAGAGACAGACAGACAGTCTGTACTATGGACTAGAACCAAGGCTGTGTATAACAACAGAGACACCCAGAGACAGACAGACAGAGAGACAGACAGAGACAGACAGACAGACAGAGAGACAGACAGACAGTTAGTCTGTACTATGGACTAGAACCAAGGCTGTGTATAACAGAGACACCCAGAGACAGACAGTTAGTCTGTACTATGGACTAGAACCAAGGCTGTGTATAACAACAGAGACACACAGAGACAGACAGACAGTCTGTACTATGGACTAGAACCAAGGCTGTGTATAACAACAGAGACACCCAGAGACAGACAGACAGTTAGTCTGTACTATGGACTAGAACCAAGGCTGTGTATAACAACAGAGACACACAGAGACAGACAGACAGTCTGTACTATGGACTAGAACCAAGGCTGTGTATAACAACAGAGACACCCAGAGACAGACAGACAGTTAGTCTGTACTATGGACTAGAACCAAGGCTGTGTATAACAACAGAGACACCCAGAGACAGACAGAGAGACAGACAAGACAGTTAGTATGTACTATGGACTAGAACCAAGGCTGTGTATAACAGAGACACCCAGAGACAGACAGTTAGTCTGTACTATGGACTAGAACCAAGGCTGTGTATAACAACAGAGACACCCAGAGACAGACAGACAGAGAGACAGACAGAGAGACAGACAGTTAGTCTGTACTATGGACTAGAACCAAGGCTGTGTATAACAGAGACACCGAGAGACAGACAGAGAGACAGACAGACAACACCGAGACACAGACAGAGAGACAGACAGACAGTTAGTCTGTACTATGGACTAGAACCAAGGCTGTGTATAACGACAGAGACACCCAGAGACAGACAGTTAGTCTGTACTATGGACTAGAACCAAGGCTGTGTATAACGACAGAGACACCCAGAGACAGACAGTTAGTCTGTACTATGGACTAGAACCAAGGCTGTGTATAACGACAGAGACACCCAGAGACAGACAGTTAGTCTGTACTATGGACTAGAACCAAGGCTGTGTATAACAACAGAGACACCCAGAGACAGACAGACAGACAGTTAGTCTGTACTATGGACTAGAACCAAGGCTGTGTATAACAACAGAGACACCGAGAGACAGACAGACAGTTAGTCTGTACTATGGACTAGAACCAAGGCTGTGTATAACAACAGAGACACCGAGAGACAGACAGACAGTTAGTCTGTACTATGGACTAGAACCAAGGCTGTGTATAACAACAGACACCCAGAGACAGACAGTTAGTCTGTACTATGGACTAGAACCAAGGCTGTGTATAACAACAGAGACACACAGAGACAGACAGACAGTCTGTACTATGGACTAGAACCAAGGCTGTGTATAACAACAGAGACACCCAGAGACAGACAGACAGTTAGTCTGTACTATGGACTAGAACCAAGGCTGTGTATAACAACAGAGACACCCAGAGACAGACAGACAGTTAGTCTGTACTATGGACTAGAACCAAGGCTGTGTATAACAACAGAGACACACAGAGACAGACAGACAGTCTGTACTATGGACTAGAACCAAGGCTGTGTATAACAGAGACAGACAGACAACACCGAGACACAGACAGAGAGACAGACAGACAGTTAGTCTGTACTATGGACTAGAACCAAGGCTGTGTATAACAACAGAGACACCCAGAGACAGACAGAGAGACAGACAAGACAGTTAGTATGTACTATGGACTAGAACCAAGGCTGTGTATAACAGAGACACCCAGAGACAGACAGTTAGTCTGTACTATGGACTAGAACCAAGGCTGTGTATAACAACAGAGACACCCAGAGACAGACAGAGAGACAGACAGACAGTTAGTCTGTACTATGGACTAGAACCAAGGCTGTGTATAACAACAGAGACACCCAGAGACAGACAGACAGAGAGACAGACAGAGAGACAGACAGTTAGTCTGTACTATGGACTAGAACCAAGGCTGTGTATAACAGAGACACCGAGAGACAGACAGAGAGACAGACAGACAACACCGAGACACAGACAGAGAGACAGACAGACAGTTAGTCTGTACTATGGACTAGAACCAAGGCTGTGTATAACGACAGAGACACCCAGAGACAGACAGTTAGTCTGTACTATGGACTAGAACCAAGGCTGTGTATAACAACAGAGACACCCAGAGACAGACAGTTAGTCTGTACTATGGACTAGAACCAAGGCTGTGTATAACGACAGAGACACCCAGAGACACCGAGAGACAGACAGACAACACCCAGAGACAGACAGTTAGTCTGTACTATGGACTAGAACCAAGGCTGTGTATAACAACAGAGACACCCAGAGACAGACAGTTAGTCTGTACTATGGACTAGAACCAAGGCTGTGTATAACAACAGAGACACCCAGAGACAGAGAGACAGACAGACAGACAACACCGAGACACAGACAGAGAGACAGACAGACAGTTAGTCTGTACTATGGACTAGAACCAAGGCTGTGTATAACAACAGAGACACCCAGAGACAGACAGACAGACAGAGAGACAGACAGACAGTTAGTCTGTACTATGGACTAGAACCAAGGCTGTGTATAACGACAGAGACACCCAGAGACAGACAGACAACACCGAGACACAGACAGAGAGACAGACAGACAGACAGTTAGTCTGTACTATGGACTAGAACCAAGGCTGTGTATAACGACAGAGACACCCAGAGACAGACAGACAACACCGAGACACAGACAGAGAGACAGACAGACAGTTAGTCTGTACTATGGACTAGAACCAAGGCTGTGTATAACGACAGAGACACCGAGAGAGACAGACAACACAGAGACAGACAGTTAGTCTGTACTATGGACTAGAACCAAGGCTGTGTATAACAACAGAGACACCCAGAGACAGACAGTTAGTCTGTACTATGGACTAGAACCAAGGCTGTGTATAACAACAGAGACACCCAGAGACAGAGAGACAGACAGACAGTTAGTCTGTACTATGGACTAGAACCAAGGCTGTGTATAACAACAGAGACACCCAGAGACAGACAGAGAGACAGACAGACAGTTAGTCTGTACTATGGACTAGAACCAAGGCTGTGTATAACAACAGAGACACCCAGAGACAGACAGAGAGACAGACAGACAGTTAGTCTGTACTATGGACTAGAACCAAGGCTGTGTATAACAACAGAGACACCCAGAGACAGACAGAGAGACAGACAGACAGTTAGTCTGTACTATGGACTAGAACCAAGGCTGTGTATAACAGAGACAGACAGACAACACAGAGACAGGCAGAGAGACAGACAGACAACACCGAGACAGAGAGACAGACAGACAACACCGAGACAGAGAGACAGACAGACAACACCGAGAGACAGACAACACCGAGACAGAGAGACAGACAGACAACACCGAGAGACAGACAGACAGACAGACAACACCGAGAGACAGACAGACAACACCGAGACAGAGAGACAGACAGACAACACCGAGAGACAGACAGACAACACCGAGAGACAGACAGACAACACCGAGAGACAGACAGACAACACCGAGACAGAGAGACAGACAGACAACACCGAGAGACAGACAGACAGACAGACAACACCGAGAGACAGACAGACAGACAGACAACACCGAGAGACAGACAGACAGACAACACCGAGACAGACAGACAACACCGAGACAGGCAGACAACACCGAGACAGGCAGACAACACCGAGACAGGCAGACAACACCGAGACAGGCAGAGACAGAGAGACAGGCAGACAACACCGAGAGACAGACAGACACAAAGAAGCAGAGAGACAGACAGAGACAGACAACACCGAGACAGACAGAGAGACAGAGAGAGAGACAGAGAGAGAGACCGAGACAGACAGACAGAGACAGAGAGAGACAGACAGACAGAGCCAGTATGTACCTGCTGGTCCTGCTGGCGTCCCACAGGCATCGGTCTGTGACTCTGCTGCTGTCCAACAGACATCGGTCTCTGCTGCTGAGACTGCTGGAGGAGGAGACGCTGTGGAGACAAACGGCCCGTCAGGAATTACACGTCAGATCGGAGTTAGCGGACATCAGGGTTAAGAGGTGTGTGTGTGTGTGTGTGTGTGTGTGTGTGTGTGTGTGTGCTAACCTGCAACTGGTTAAGCTGGTTGAGTTGAGACAGCTGGTTGAGTTGAGACAGCTGGTTGAGGACAGCTACTTGCTGTGGACCAAACAGGTTCAGGCCTCCTGCACTGGGAGGGTACTTCAGGAGAGAGGGAGGGACCTGGAACACAGTCACATCAACTAGATTAGTAGAACAGAGTCAGGCCTCCTGCACTGGGAGGACAACTAGATGAGTAGAACAGAGTCAGGCCTCCTGCACTGGGAGGACAACTAGATGAGTAGAACAGAGTCAGGCCTCCTGCACTGGGGAGGACAACTAGATGAGTAGAACAGAGTCAGGCCTCCTGCACTGGGAGGACAACTAGATGAGTAGAACAGAGTCAGACCTCCTGCACTGGGGAGAACTAGATGAGTAGAACAGAGTCAGGCCTCCTGCACTGGGAGGACAACTAGATGAGTAGAACAGAGTCAGGCCTCCTGCACTGGGAGGACAACTAGATGAGTAGAACAGAGTCAGGCCTCCTGCACTGGGAGGACAACTAGATGAGTAGAACAGAGTCAGGCCTCCTGCACTGGGGAGGACAACTAGATGAGTAGAACAGAGTCAGACCTCCTGCACTGGGAGGACAACTAGATGAGTAGAACAGAGTCAGGCCTCCTGCACTGGGAGGACAACTAGATGAGTAGAACAGAGTCAGGCCTCCTGCACTGGGAGGACAACTAGATGAGTAGAACAGAGTCAGACCTCCTGCACTGGGAGGACAACTAGATGAGTAGAACAGAGTCAGGCCTCCTGCACTGGGAGGACAACTAGATGAGTAGAACAGAGTCAGACCTCCTGCACTGGGAGGACAACTAGATGAGTAGAACAGAGTCAGACCTCCTGCACTGGGAGGACAACTAGATGAGTAGAACAGAGTCAGACCTCCTGCACTGGGAGGACAACTAGATGAGTAGAACAGAGTCAGACCTCCTGCACTGGGAGGACAACTAGATGAGTAGAACAGAGTCAGGCCTCCTGCACTGGGGAGGACAACTAGATGAGTAGAACAGAGTCAGGCCTCCTGCACTGGGGAGGACAACTAGATGAGTAGAACAGAGTCAGACCTCCTGCACTGGGGAGGACAACTAGATGAGTAGAACAGAGTCAGACCTCCTGCACTGGGAGGACAACTAGATGAGTAGAACAGAGTCAGACCTCCTGCACTGGGAGGGTACTTCAGTAGAGATGTCAATAGTAAGGCAATGGGGAGAATATTATTGGACCTTCAGGAGGTTGAACATCCCCTTTAAAGGGACCTCCCGGTTCACATCCCCTTTAAAGGGACCTCCCGGTTCACATCCCCTTTAAAGGGACCGTCCGGTTCACATCCCCTTTAAAGGGACCGTCCGGTTCACATCCCCTTTAAAGGGACCGTCCGGTTCACATCCCCTTTAAAGGGACAGTCCGGTTCACATCCCCTTTAAAGGGACAGTCTGGTTCACATCCCCTTTAAAGGGACAGTCTGGTTCACATCCCCTTTAAAGGGACAGTCTGGTTCACATCCCCTTTAAAGGGACAGTCTGGTTCACATCCCCTTTAAAGGGACAGTCTGGTTCACATCCCCTTTAAAGGGACAGTCTGGTTCACATCCCCTTTAAAGGGACAGTCTGGTTCACATCCCCTTTAAAGGGACAGTCTGGTTCACATCCCCTTTAAAGGGACAGTCTGGTTCACATCCCCTTTAAAGGGACAGTCTGGTTCACATCCCCTTTAAAGGGACAGTCTGGTTCACATCCCCTTTAAAGGGACAGTCTGGTTCACATCCCCTTTAAAGGGACAGTCTGGTTCACATCCCCTTTAAAGGGACAGTCTGGTTCACATCCCCTTTAAAGGGACAGTCTGGTTCACATCCCCTTTAAAGGGACAGTCTGGTTCACATCCCCTTTAAAGGGACAGTCTGGTTCACATCCCCTTTAAAGGGACAGTCTGGTTCACATCCCCTTTAAAGGGACAGTCTGGTTCACATCCCCTTTAAAGGGACAGTCTGGTTCACATCCCCTTTAAAGGGACAGTCTGGTTCACATCCCCTTTAAAGGGACAGTCTGGTTCACATCCCCTTTAAAGGGACAGTCTGGTTCACATCCCCTTTAAAGGGACAGTCCGGTTCACATCCCCTTTAAAGGGACAGTCCGGTTCACATCCCCTTTAAAGGGACAGTCCGGTTCACATCCCCTTTAAAGGGACAGTCCGGTTCACATCCCCTTTAAAGGGACAGTCCGGTTCACATCCCCTTTAAAGGGACAGTCCGGTTCACATCCCCTTTAAAGGGACAGTCCGGTTCACATCCCCTTTAAAGGGACAGTCTGGTTCACATCCCCTTTAAAGGGACAGTCTGGTTCACATCCCCTTTAAAGGGACAGTCTAAAGGGACAGTCGGTTCACATCCCCTTTAAAGGGACAGTCTGGTTCACATCCCCTTTAAAGGGACAGTCTGGTTCACATCCCCTTTAAAGGGACAGTCTGGTTCACATCCCCTTTAAAGGGACAGTCTGGTTAACATCCCCTTTAAAGGGACAGTCTGGTTAACATCCCCTTTAAAGGGACAGTCTGGTTCACATCCCCTTTAAAGGGACAGTCTGGTTCACATCCCCTTTAAAGGGACAGTCTGGTTCACATCCCCTTTAAAGGGACAGTCTGGTTCACATCCCTTTAAAGGGACAGTCTGGTTCACATCCCCTTTAAAGGGACAGTCTGGTTCACATCCCCTTTAAAGGGACAGTCTGGTTCACATCCCCTTTAAAGGGACAGTCTGGTTCACATCCCCTTTAAAGGGACAGTCTGGTTCACATCCCCTTTAAAGGGACAGTCTGGTTAACATCCCCTTTAAAGGGACAGTCCGGTTCACATTTGTAGATGATCACACCAGGTAGTTCATCGGTGGCCACATATATTGAGTGTGTGTGTGTGTGTGTGTGTGTGTGTGTGTGTGTGTGTGTGAGAGTGTGAGTGTGTGTGTTTGTGTGTGTGTGTGAGTGTGTGTTTGTGTGAGTGTGTGTGTGTGTGAGTGTGTTTCAGTCCTCTTAGTGTGTGTGTGTGTGTGTGTGTTTCAGTCCTCTTAGTGTGTGTGTGTGTGTGTGTGTGTGTGTGAGTGTGTGTGTGTGTGTGAGTGTGTGTGAGTGTGTGAGTGTGTGTGAGTGTGTGAGTGTGTGAGTGTGTGTGTGTGTGTGTGAGTGTGTGTGTTTGTGTGTGTGTGTGAGTGTGTGTTTGTGTGAGTGTGTGTGTGTGTGAGTGTGTTTCAGTCCTCTTAGTGTGTGTGTGTGTGTGTGTGTTTCAGTCCTCTTAGTGTGTGTGTGTGTGTGTGTGTGTGAGAGTGTATGTGAGTGTGTGTGAGTGAGTGTGTGAGTGAGTGTGTGAGTGTGTGAGTGTGTGTACCTGAGAGGACAGGACGGGTGGAGGCACTTGGTTACGGAGATTGTTCTGGGCTGAGTTGAGGGGATGAGATGGTACTGCACTGCTGCCATACATGGAGTTTACATTCTGAAACACACACACACACACACACACACACACACACGTTAAGAGGACTGAAACATACACACACACACACACACACACGTTAAGAGGACTGAAACACACACACACACGTTAAGAGGACTGAACACACACACACACACACACACACACGTTAAGAGGACTGAAACACACACGTTAAGAGGACTGAAACACACACACACGTTAAGAGGACTGAAACACACACACACACGTTAAGAGGCCTGAAACACACACGTTAAGAGGCCTGAAACACACACACACGTTAAGAGGGCTGAAACACACACACACACACACACACTGGTAGCTCAACCAGGGGACTACATTCTGATATGACACTGAGCTACCACCAGGGGACTACACTCTGATATGACACTGAGCTACCACCAGGGGACTACACTCTGTAATGACACTGAGCTACCACCAGGGGACTACATTCTGTAATGACACTGAGCTACCACCAGGGGACTACACTCTGATATGACACTGAGCTACCACCAGGGGACTACATTCTGTAATGACACTGAGCTACCACCAGGGGACTACACTCTGATATGACACTGAGCTACCACCAGGGGACTACACTCTGTAATGACACTGAGCTACCACCAGGGGACTACACTCTGATATGACACTGAGCTACCACCAGGGGACTACACTCTGTAATGACACTGAGCTACCACCAGGGGACTACATTCTGATATGACACTGAGCTACCACCAGGGGACTACACTCTGTAATGACACTGAGCTACCACCAGGGGACTACACTCTGTAATGACACTGAGCTACCACCAGGGGACTACATTCTGATATGACACTGAGCTACCACCAGGGGACTACACTCTGTAATGAATGACACTGACACTGAGCTACCACCAGGGGACTACATTCTGTAATGACACTGAGCTACCACCAGGGGACTACACTCTGATATGACACTGAGCTACCACCAGGGGACTACATTCTGTAATGACACTGAGCTACCACCAGGGGACTACACTCTGATATGACACTGAGCTACCACCAGGGGACTACACTCTGTAATGACACTGAGCTACCACCAGGGGACTACACTCTGATATGACACTGAGCTACCACCAGGGGACTACACTCTGTAATGACACTGAGCTACCACCAGGGGACTACATTCTGATATGACACTGAGCTACCACCAGGGGACTACATTCTGTAATGACACTGAGCTACCACCAGGGGACGACATTCTGTAATGACACTGAGCTACCACCAGGGGACTACATTCTGATATGACACTGAGCTACCACCAGGGACTACATTCTGATATAACACTGAGCTACCACTAGGGGACTACATTCTGATATAACACTGAGCTACCACCAGGGGGCGACATTCTGTAATGACACTGAGCTACCACCAGGGGACTACATTCTGTAATGACACTGAGCTACCACCAGGGGACGACATTCTGTAATGACACTGAGCTACCACCAGGGGACTACATTCTGATATGACACTGAGCTACCACCAGGGGACTACATTCTGATATAACACTGAGCTACCACTAGGGGACTACATTCTGATATAACACTGAGCTACCACCAGGGGGCGACATTCTGTAATGACACTGAGCTACCACCAGGGGACTACATTCTGTAATGACACTGAGCTACCACCAGGGGACTACATTCTGATATGACACTGAGCTACCACCAGGGGACTACACTCTGTAATGACACTGAGCTACCACCAGGGGACTACACTCTGTAATGACACTGAGCTACCACCAGGGGACTACATTCTGTAATGACACTGAGCTACCACCAGGGGCAGTGCAACGCTGGGAGACGGTACACTACACAGACAGTACCTTGTCGTAGTAAGAGCTTCTCTCCATGGAAGGCTCTTTGTGGGTCTGGTGCCTGGAAGCTGAGTTTTTCCCCATCGCTCCACTGTACTCTCCCATGTTCACATCCATACGCTTGTCAGACATCATCCCTCCTCCTTCCATCTTATTGCTCTTCGACAAGTCTTCAGGAGAGTCTCTCTAGGAGGGGATGGACAGAGAGAGGGATAAGATAGGTCAGAGATGAGAGAGAGAGAGATGGTCCACTGATGTGCTGGGGTCTTGTGGTCGTGCTGCTGCCCCTGGAGGCAGAGGTTTGCAAGTGCAGCAGGAGAACATCATTATTTCTATATGGGTCCTAGCAGGCAAATCTGTTACACAAAGTCTAACCAAGACCTGTTACAATCACACCTGAAGGGTCGGGTTCCGGGAACAGATTACCCAGATCACCCTTCACTAAAGGGTCGACAGGTGACGAGCCCCGACCCCTCTTCACTAAAGGGTCGACAGGTGACGAGCCCCGACCCCTCTTCACTAAAGGGTCGACAGGTGACGAGCCCCGACCCCTCTTCACTAAAGGGTCGACAGGTGACGAGCCCCGACCCTCTTCACTAAAGGGTCGACAGGTGACAGCCCCGACCCCTCTTCACTAAAGGGTCGACAGGTGACGAGCCCCGACCCCTCTTCACTAAAGGGTCGACAGGTGACGAGCCCCGACCCCTCTTCACTAAAGGGTCGACAGGTGACGAGCCCCGACCCCTCTTCACTAAAGGGTCGACAGGTGACGAGCCCCGACCCCTCTTCACTAAAGGGTCGACAGGTGACGAGCCCCGACCCCTCTTCACTAAAGGGTCGACAGGTGACGAGCCCCGACCCCTCTTCACTAAAGGGTCGACAGGTGACGAGCCCCGACCCCTCTTCACTAAAGGGTCGACAGGTGACGAGCCCCGACCCCTCTTCACTAAAGGGTCGACAGGTGACGAGCCCCGACCCCTCTTCACTAAAGGGTCGACAGGTGACGAGCCCCGACCCCTCTTCACTAAAGGGTCGACAGGTGACGAGCCCCGACCCCTCTTCACTAAAGGGTCGACAGGTGACGAGCCCCGACCCCTCTTCACTAAAGGGTCGACAGGTGACGAGCCCCGACCCCTCTTCACTAAAGGGTCGACAGGTGACGAGCCCCGACCCCTCTTCACTAAAGGGTCGACAGGTGACGGCCCCCCGACCCCTCTTCACTAAAGGGTCGACAGGTGACGAGCCCCGACCCCTCTTCACTAAAGGGTCGACAGGTCGAGCCCCGACCCCTCTTCACTAAAGGGTCGACAGGTGACGAGCCCCGACCCCTCTTCACTAAAGGGTCGACAGGTGACGAGCCCCGACCCCTCTTCACTAAAGGGTCGACAGGTGACGAGCCCCGACCCCTCTTCACTAAAGGGTCGACAGGTGACGAGCCCCGACCCCTCTTCACTAAAGGGTCGACAGGTGACGAGCCCCAACCCCTCTTCACTAAAGGGTCGACAGGTGACGAGCCCCAACCCCTCTTCACTAAAGGGTCGACAGGTGACGAGCCCCGACCCCTCTTCACTAAAGGGTCGACACCTGACGAGCCCCGACCCCTCTTCACTAAAGGGTCGACAGGTGACGAGCCCCAACCCCTCTTCCCAGCGTACTCACAGGGTAGTTCATGTTGTTGAACTGTTTGATTTCAGGGTTCAGGGTTCAGGGTTGCGTACTCACAGGGTAGCTCATGTTGTTGAACTGTTTGATTTGAGGGTTCAGGGTTCAAGGCTTCGTACTCACAGGGTAGTTCATGTTGTTGAACTGTTTGATTTCAGGGTTCAGGGTTCAAGGTTCAAGATAGCGTACTCACAGGGTAGCTCATGTTGTTGAACTGTGGGTTCAGGGTTCAAGGTTGCGTACTCACAGGGTAGCTCATGTTGTTGAACTGTTTGATTTGAGGGTTCAGGGTTCAAGGTTCAAGGCTGCGTACTCACAGGGTAGCTCATGTTGTTGAACTGTTTGATTTAAGGGTTCAGGGTTCAAGGTTCAAGGCTGCGTACTCACAGGGTAGCTCATGTTGTTGAACTGTTTGATTTAAGGGTTCAGGGTTCAAGACTGCGTACTCACAGGGTAGCTCATGTTGTTGAACTGTTTGATTTGAGGGTTCAGGGTTCAAGGTAGCGTACTCACAGGGTAGCTCATGTTGTTGAACTGTGTGGGTTCAGGGTTCAAGGTTCAAGGCTGCGTACTCACAGGGTAGCTCATGTTGTTGAACTGTGTGGGTTCAGGGTTCAAGGCTGCATACTCACAGGGTAGCTCATGTTGTTGAACTGTTTGATTTAAGGGTTCAGGGTTCAAGGTTCAAGGCTGCGTACTCACAGGGTAGCTCATGTTGTTGAACTGTGTGGGTTCAGGGTTCAAGGTTCAAGGCTGCGTACTCACAGGGTAGCTCATGTTGTTGAACTGTGTGGGTTCAGGGTTCAAGGCTGCATACTCACAGGGTAGCTCATGTTGTTGAACTGTTTGATTTAAGGGTTCAGGGTTCAAGGTTCAAGGTAGCGTACTCACAGGGTAGCTCATGTTGTTGAACTGTTTGACGAACTGGTTCATCCAGGCATCCTCCTGCTTGTTCACCGATTTGTTGATCTGAAACACAGAGACCCGGGGTAATAACCTACACAGAGAGACCCGGGGTAATAACCTACACAGAGAGACCCGGGGTAATAACCTACACAGAGAGACCCGGGGTAATAACCTACACAGAGAGACCCGGGGTAATAACCCACACAGAGAGACCCGGGGTAATAACCCACACAGAGAGACCCGGGGTAATAACCCACACAGAGAGACCCGGGGTAATAACCTACACAGAGAGACCCGGGGTAATAACCCACACAGAGAGACCCGGGGTAATAACCCACACAGAGAGACCCGGGGTAATAACCCACACAGAGAGACCCGGGGTAATAACCCACACAGAGAGACCCGGGGTAATAACCCACAGAGAGACCCGGGGTAATAACCTACACAGAGAGACCCGGGGTAATAACCCACACAGAGAGACCCGGGGTAATAACCCACAGAGAGAGACCCGGGGTAATAACCCACAGAGAGAGACCCGGGGTAATAACCTACACAGAGAGACCCGGGGTAATAACCTACACAGAGAGACCCGGGGTAATAACCTACACAGAGAGACCCGGGGTAATAACCTACACAGAGAGACCCGGGGTAATAACCTACACAGAGAGACCCGGGGTAATAACCCACACAGAGAGACCCGGGTTAATATATATTAATACCTTGGGAGGGACTTTCTTCATGTAGTTCCAGCTGTGTTGCTGTGGCCCGTTGTTCCTGGTGTCCTGACCGTGGCCGTCTCTGTGGTTCTCTCTGTGACCGTCTCTGTCCCGGTCTCTGTGGTTCTCTCTGTGACCGTCTCTGTCCCGGTGACTTGGGGTGTTGCTCCACATCCCGATCTCCAGCTCCTCCTCCGGTTCCCAACTGGCCTGGCACGACACCTCCTCCCCACACCAGGTACTACTCTCCTGCTGCATGGGCTTGGGACCTGGAGGGTGGAGAGAGGACGAAGGGATTAAACCTGGAGAGAGACACGAGGGGGCCTGGAGAGAGACACGAGGGGGCCTGGAGAGAGACACGAGGGGGCATGGAGAGAGACACGAGGGGACCTGGAGAGAGACACGAGGGGACCTGGAGAGAGACACGAGGGAGCCTCGAGAGAGACACGAGGGGGCCTGGAGAGAGACACGAGGGGGCCTGGAGAGAGACACGAGGGGGCCTGGAGAGAGACACGAGGGGGCCTGGAGAGAGACACGAGGGGGGGGGCCGAGGGGGAGAGAGACACGAGGGGGCCTGGAGAGAGAGGGGGCCTGGAGAGAGACACGAGGGGGCCTGGAGAGGAAGGGGCCTGGAGAGAGACACGAGGGGGCCTGGAGAGAAGGGTGGAGAGAGACAGGGGGCCTGGAGAGAGACACGAGGGGGCCTGGAGAGAGACACGAGGGGGCCTGGAGAGAGACACGAGGGGGCCTGGAGAGAGACACGAGGGGGCCTGGAGAGAGACACGAGGGGGCCTGGAGAGAGACACGAGGGGGCCTGGAGAGAGACAGGGGGGAGAGAGACACGAGGGGCCTGGAGAGAGAAGGGGACGAGGGGGCCTGGAGAGAGACACGAGGGGGCCTGGAGAGAGACAGGGGAGGGGGCCTGGAGAGAGACACGAGGGGGCCTGGAGAGAGACACGAGGGGGGGCCTGGAGAGAGACACGAGGGGGCCTGGAGAGAGACACGAGGGGGCCTGGAGAGAGACACGAGGGGGCCTGGAGAGAGACACGAGGGGGCCTGGAGAGAGACACGAGGGGGCCTGGAGAGAGACACGAGGGGGCCTGGAGAGAGACACGAGGGGGCCTGGAGAGAGACACGAGGGGGCCTGGAGAGAGACACGAGGGGGCCTGGAGAGAGAAGGGTGGAGGGAGACACGAGGGGGCCTGGAGAGAGAAGGGTGGAGAGAGACACGAGGGGGCCTGGAGAGAGACACGAGGGGACGAGGGGGCCTGGAGAGAGAGACACGGGGGCCTGGAGAGAGACACGAGGGGGCCTGGAGAGAGACACGAGGGGGCCTGGAGAGAGACACGAGGGGGCCTGGAGAGAGACACGAGGGGGCCTGGAGAGAGAGAGAGACGACGAGGGGGCCTGGAGAGAGACACGAGGGGGCCTGGAGAGAGACACGAGGGGGCCTGGAGAGAGACACGAGGGGGCCTGGAGAGAGACGAGGAGATGGGTGTGTGTGTCTCACCAGGTTTGTGTGTGTGTCTCACCAGGTTGGTGTGTGTGTGTGTGTGTGTGTATGTGTCTCTTACCAGGTTTGTGGTGGTTCTGTGCTCCAGGTCCTTCCCAGCCTCCTGTCGCAGAGTTGTCCCCCCTGTCTCTGTCCCCTCTGTCTCTGTCCCCTCTGTCTCTGTCCCCTCTGTCTCTCAGCTCCTCCCAGGTGGAGCTGGTGTCCATGGGTTTCCCCCAGGCCGATGTCCCGTTGTCCACAGAGACGGGGGGGCCTGGTGGATCACCCCACGTTCCTGACTCCATCTTCTGGGGACCGGTGTACTGTTCACCCCAACCTGGAGGAGGAGAGAGAGGGGGAGGGGGAGGGGGAGAGAAAGAGGAGGAGAGAGACAGTAGGAGAGAGAGGGGGAGAGGGAGGAGGAGAGGAGAGAGAGGGGAGGAGGAGAGAGAGAGGCGGAGGAGGAGAGAGACAGTAGGAGAGAGAGAGGGGGAGTAGGAGAGAGACAGTAGGAGAGAGGGAGGAGGAGAGAGAGAGAGGGGAGGAGAGAGAGGGGAGGAGGAGAGAAGGGAGGAGGAGAGAGACAGTAGGAGAGAGAGAGGGGAGGAGGAGAGAGAGTAGGAGAGAGAGAGGGGAGAGGAGAGAGACAGTAGGAGAGAGAAAGGAGGAGAGAGAAGGAGGAGGAGAGAGAGGGGAGTAGGAGAGAAAGGGGGAGGAGGAGAGAGAGAGAGGAGGGGAGAGGGGGGGAGGAGGAGAGAGAGGGGAGGGGAGGAGGAGAGAGAGGGGAGGGGAGGAGGAGAGAGAGAGAGAGGGAGGAGGAGAGAGAGGGAGAGAGAGGAGGAGGTAAGTGAGGTGGAGGGGAGGAGATGGAGAGGAGAGGAGGAGGAGAGAGAGGGAGGGAGGAGAGAGAGGGCTGGGTTTCTAGACTGAGAGGGAGAGAGGGGAGGAGAGACAGAGGAGAGGAGAGAGGGGGAGGAGGAGATGAGAGGGAGCTGGGGAGGAGGAGAGAGGGAGAGGAGAGAGAGGGGAGGAGAGAGGAGGAGGAGAGAGGAGAGGGGAGGGAGGCTGGGAGGAGGGGAGGGGAGGAGGAGAGGGAGGGAGGAGGAGAGAGAGGAGGAGGGAGGAGGGAGATGAGGAGGAGGAGCTGGGAGGAGGAGAGAGAGGGGAGGAGGAGAGAGAGGGGAGGAGGAGAGAGAGGGGAGGAGAGAGGAGAGAGGTAAGTGAGGTGGAGTTTCGTAAATGGCAGGCAACCTTGTACCTTCTCAACTCTGCTGTTGTACTCACTCAGATGATCAATAACAGACTGGCTGGGTTTCTAGATCAATAACAGACTAGCTGGGTTTCTAGATCAATAACAGACTGGCTGGGTTTCTAGATCAATAACAGACTGGCTGGGTTTCTAGACTGAGATGATCAATAACAGACTGGCTGGGTTTCTAGATCAATAACAGACTAGCTGGGTTTCTAGATCAATAACAGACTAGCTGGGTTTCTAGATCAATAACAGACTAGCTGGGTTTCTAGACTGAGATGATCAATAACAGACTAGCTGGGTTTCTAGATCAATAACAGACTAGCTGGGTTTCTAGATCAATAACAGACTAGCTGGGTTTCTAGATCAATAACAGACTAGCTGGGTTTCTAGACTGAGATGATCAATAACAGACTGGCTGGGTTTCTAGATCAATAACAGACTAGCTGGGTTTCTAGATCAATAACAGACTGGCTGGGTTTCTAGATCAATAACAGACTGGCTGGGTTTCTAGATCAATAACAGACTGGCTGGGTTTCTAGATCAATAACAGACTGGCTGGGTTTCTAGACTGAGATGATCAATAACAGACTAGCTGGGTTTCTAGATCAATAACAGACTAGCTGGGTTTCTAGACTGATATTATCAATAACAGACTGGCTGGGTTTCTAGATCAATAACAGACTAGCTGGGTTTCTAGACTGAGATTATCAATAACAGACTGGCTGGGTTTCTAGATCAATAACAGACTAGCTGGGTTTCTAGATCAATAACAGACTGGCTGGGTTTCTAGACTGAGATGATCAATAACAGACTGGCTGGGTTTCTAGACTGAGATGATCAATAACAGACTGGCTGGGTTTCTAGATCAATAACAGACTGGCTGGGTTTCTAGACTGAGATGATCAATAACAGACTGGCTGGGTTTCTAGATCAATAACAGACTAGCTGGGTTTCTAGATCAATAACAGACTAGCTGGGTTTCTAGATCAATAACAGACTGGCTGGGTTTCTAGATCAATAACAGACTAGCTGGGTTTCTAGACTGAGATGATCAATAACAGACTGGCTGGGTTTCTAGACTGAGATGATCAATAACAGACTGGCTGGGTTTCTAGACTGAGATGATCAATAACAGACTGGCTGGGTTTCTAGATCAATAACAGACTGGCTGGGTTTCTAGACTGAGATGATCAATAACAGACTGGCTGGGTTTCTAGACTGAGATGATCAATAACAGACTAGCTGGGTTTCTAGATCAATAACAGACTAGCTGGGTTTCTAGATCAATAACAGACTAGCTGGGTTTCTAGATCAATAACAGACTGGCTGGGTTTCTAGACTGAGATGATCAATAACAGACTGGCTGGGTTTCTAGATCAATAACAGACTAGCTGGGTTTCTAGATCAATAACAGACTGGCTGGGTTTCTAGATCAATAACAGACTAGCTGGGTTTCTAGATCAATAACAGACTAGCTGGGTTTCTAGATCAATAACAGACTGGCTGGGTTTCTAGATCAATAACAGACTAGCTGGGTTTCTAGATCAATAACAGACTAGCTGGGTTTCTAGATCAATAACAGACTGGCTGGGTTTCTAGACTGAGATGATCAATAACAGACTGGCTGGGTTTCTAGATCAATAACAGACTGGCTGGGTTTCTAGATCAATAACAGACTAGCTGGGTTTCTAGATCAATAACAGACTAGCTGGGTTTCTAGATCAATAACAGACTGGCTGGGTTTCTAGATCAATAACAGACTAGCTGGGTTTCTAGATCAATAACAGACTGGCTGGGTTTCTAGACTGAGATGATCAATAACAGACTAGCTGGGTTTCTAGATCAATAACAGACTAGCTGGGTTTCTAGATCAATAACAGACTGGCTGGGTTTCTAGACTGAGATGATCAATAACAGACTAGCTGGGTTTCTAGATCAATAACAGACTAGCTGGGTTTCTAGATCAATAACAGACTGGCTGGGTTTCTAGATCAATAACAGACTGGCTGGGTTTCTAGATCAATAACAGACTAGCTGGGTTTCTAGATCAATAACAGACTGGCTGGGTTTCTAGATCAATAACAGACTAGCTGGGTTTCTAGACTGAGATGATCAATAACAGACTAGCTGGGTTTCTAGATCAATAACAGACTGGCTGGGTTTCTAGATCAATAACAGACTAGCTGGGTTTCTAGACTGAGATGATCAATAACAGACTAGCTGGGTTTCTAGATCAATAACAGACTAGCTGGGTTTCTAGATCAATAACAGACTGGCTGGGTTTCTAGATCAATAACAGACTAGCTGGGTTTCTAGACTGAGATGATCAATAACAGACTGGCTGGGTTTCTAGATCAATAACAGACTAGCTGGGTTTCTAGACTGAGATGATCAATAACAGACTGGCTGGGTTTCTAGATCAATAACAGACTAGCTGGGTTTCTAGACTGATATTATCAATAACAGACTGGCTGGGTTTCTAGATCAATAACAGACTAGCTGGGTTTCTAGACTGAGATTATCAATAACAGACTGGCTGGGTTTCTAGATCAATAACAGACTAGCTGGGTTTCTAGATCAATAACAGACTGGCTGGGTTTCTAGACTGAGATGATCAATAACAGACTAGCTGGGTTTCTAGACTGAGATGATCAATAACAGACTGGCTGGGTTTCTAGACTGAGATGATCAATAACAGACTGGCTGGGTTTCTAGATCAATAACAGACTAGCTGGGTTTCTAGATCAATAACAGACTAGCTGGGTTTCTAGATCAATAACAGACTAGCTGGGTTTCTAGATCAATAACAGACTAGCTGGGTTTCTAGATCAATAACAGACTAGCTGGGTTTCTAGATCAATAACAGACTAGCTGGGTTTCTAGATCAATAACAGACTGGCTGGGTTTCTAGACTGAGATGATCAATAACAGACTAGCTGGGTTTCTAGATCAATAACAGACTAGCTGGGTTTCTAGATCAATAACAGACTAGCTGGGTTTCTAGATCAATAACAGACTGGCTGGGTTTCTAAGACTGTCAGACTGTCTGGGTTTCTAGATCAATAACAGACTGGCTGGGTTTCTAGACTGAGATATCTAACTCTGGGTTTCTCAATAACCCTGGGTCTCTGTCTCTCTCTCCCCCTCTCTGTCTCTCTCTACCCCCCTCTCTGTCTCTCTCTACCCCCCTTTCTGTCTCTCTCTACCCCCTTCCTGTCTCTCTCTACCCCCTTCCTGTCTCTCTCTACCCCCTTCCTGTCTCTCTCTACCCCCTTCCTGTCTCTCTCTACCCCTTCCTGTCTCAGCCTACCCCCTTCCCGTCTCAGCCTACCCCCTTCCTGTCTCAGCCTACCCCCTTCCCGTCTCAGTCTACCCCCTTCCCGTCTCAGCCTAGCCCCTTCCTGTCTCAGCCTACCCCTTCCTGTCTCAGTCTACCCCCTTCCTGTCTCAGTCTACCCCCTTCCTGTCTCAGTCTACCCCCTTCCTGTCTCAGCCTACCCCCTTCCTGTCTCAGTCTAACCCCTTCCTGTCTCAGCCTAACCCCTTCCTGTCTCAGCCTAACCCCTTCCTGTCTCAGTCTAACCTCTTCCTGTCTCAGTCTAACCTCTTCCTGTCTCAGTCTACCCCCCTTCCTGTCTCAGTCTATTCAGTACAAACAAAGGTCTGTGTTTCTGCCTGCACTCCACAGCTCAGAGAGAATAATCAATGCTGTAGAACATTCCGGAAGGATGACGCAACCCTAAAACACACACACACACACACACACACACACACACAGGGAGGTGGAGGACAGTGTGTGTGTGTGTGTGTACAGCTCCCTCCACTCACCAGAGCTGCAGGTCTTGTCCTTGTTGGCCATGTTGTTCATGGGTGGTGGGGGCTGCTGGGGCTGGGGGGTTTGGTCGTGACCATGGCGTCCTGCTCTGATTGGCCGGTCTTGTTCCACTTAATAACCCCGCTACAGTTGTATTTGCTGGGTTCTCCCCACGCCGAGGTGCCATTATCGATGTCCATCCTCCTCCTCACCGACTCTGGACTAGGCTCCTCCCACCCTGTCGACGACGACTCCTCCTCCTTGTGGGAGGGTCCAGCTGGGACCGCCACCCCAGTCCATCCGCTGGGTTTGGAGGGGTGGGCACCGCCTGGTGGAGGTCCTCTAGGGTCCGGGTTGGCGTCTGGATCTTTACCCCACTCGGCCGGGTCTCCCCGGCTCTGAGAGGGGTGGCCGGGCTGCTTCATGGCTGGCTCGTCCCACCCTCCCTGGTGGTTCTGGGGTTTGTGTCCGGCGGAGTTGGATACAGGGGGCTCTCCCCAGCCAGAGTCAGGGGTCCCTCCGCTGCCACCCCAGGTGCTGGTGCTTCCGTCTGGGTGCGTGTTGGTGTTGGCCGGGAGGCCGGGCTCGCCCCATCCTGCAGTCCCTGCAAAGTCGCGGTCCCATCCCCCAGACACGCTATTCTTCTGGGGCTGACCCCAGTAGCTGCTCCCTCCTCTGGAGCGGTCTCCACCACCCATTCCCCAGACCTGCTTTTGGGGTTTCGGAGGGTTGATCCAGGTGTTGGAGAGGTCCTCCTTCTGGCTGTTCCCAGACAAGGTCTTCTGCTCTACCCAGCCAGACCCTCCTGACTCTGGGCCCGGGCCGGCCTCCCCCCCTCGCCATCCTCCAGAGCTGGAGGTATGAGAACGAGCGGCGTGGCTTTTCGATCCCCAGCCTGGGCCTCCGTTACCGGGTTTCCTGTCATCGGGTCTGGGGACGGGAGAGGTGACGTCCCAGGCGGTGTTCTGGCGTACTGGGGTCTGGCCCCAGCCGGTGTTGCAGAGGACACGGGGGTCCATGTCTGAACAGAAGAGGACTTGAGTAGACCCAGGGAGTGGGCCTTGTCGACGGGGGTCGTTCCTGTCCCTGTCTAAGATACGGCCTCCAGAGCTCTCCCCACCCCCCTCACTGCTGCCAGACGCACCGACGCTCGCAGGTCCCTGCACTCCTCCTCCTCCCATCCTGAGGGCGTCGTCTTCAAGACTCTTCCAGCCGTTGGCTCCTCCCCCTGACTTCCGTCCGTCCCCGGAATCCTGAGATTTGTTACCGGGCAACGAGCTCCACTCCCCGTTGGGTGGTTGCCTGTTAGAGGAGGAGCCAGATGAAGAAGAGGAGGCCCATGGTCGGGGGATCCCGGAAGGACCATTGCTCGCCCCTCCTCCAGTACCCAGGTTGTGAGGAGAAGCAGAGTCCCACCTCCCTACGGGGGCCTTGCTGTTCACAGTGTCTCCAGGGCCCGAGGCCCCCCAGGGCTTAGAGAAGCCCCCTGCCAGGCCCTCGCTGTGGGGGTGCTGGGCGCCAGACAGGGTAGCGTTGGAGAGCTGATCTCCAAGCTCTGACCCCGCTCCTCCTCCTCCTCCTCCCGTTCCCCAGGAACGCAGCCCCGAGCCGGACTCGTTCCTGTGCACTGAGCCGCCTGTAGAGTTTGGTAAACTAGAGGTGTCGATGGCGTTAGTAGTAGTGTTATTTGGTCCGTTGGTCGCGTTGAGGTGGCGAGTCTTGACAGTGGTATCATTCAGGAGGCGCTGCGGCTGTTCAGACAGAGAGGGGCTGTCCGGCTGTGTCCCTCCCCAGCCCAGAGAGCCCCCCTGCTGGACAATCTTACAGCCGGAGGGTCCCTGGGGACCGGGCCAGGCACCGTGGTTAACTTTTGGGTTCAGAGTGCTGGGGGTCCAGGGGCTCGGCTTGTTGCCGTGGCTACCGTCGGCGGGGGCGGAGGCGTCGTTGGGGCCGCCGTTGGCCACGGAGCCGTTGGCCACGCAACCCCGCGGGCCATTCGCCGCCCCGTTACACGTTATGATGTTATTGCTGCTACCGGGAGGAACGCCGCCGTTAGTCAACGGGGAGAAGTGGTTCCCGTTACGGCCTCCGTTGCCGGGAGGCGGCGACGACGACGTCATCGCGGTGACCAAGTTCCTCTCCGAGCCACCAGAGCTAGAGGCAGAGTCCGTGTCCATGCATTCTGAGGTGAGCTCGGGGTCGTTGCCGGCTGCCGAGGAGGAGGAGGAGGAAGGCGTGTCGCTGCCGACCGAGTCTACCAGCACCTTGAAAAGAAAATCAACTTTTATTAACAGGGTGATTTCATTACTAACTAGCTAGTTCACCAGTCTGATTTCATTACTAACTAGCTAGTTCACCAGTCTGATTTCATTACTAACTAGCTAGTTCACCAGTCTGATTTCATTACTAACTAGCTAGTTCACCAGTCTGATTTCATTACTAACTAGCTAGTTCACCAGTCTGATTTCATTACTAACTAGCTAGTTCACCAGTCTGATTTCATTACTAACTAGCTAGTTCACCAGTCTGATTTCATTACTAACTTTAATAAGTTTTAATAAGGAACATTTCCAAGTTTAGTTAGCATTACCCAATGTGAAAACGCTCAAACTTCCCTGACCTGAGAGTGTCGCATCTGGTTTAGACAGAATGGGGAACTAGCTAGTTAGTAATGAAATCAGTGGTGAAACCAGATGAAACTCTCAGGTCAGGAAGTTTGAGCATTTAATGAAATCATTGGGTAATGCTAACTGAAACTTGACTGGTGAACTAGCTAGTTAGAAATGAACTTATTAAATGAAATCACTTGAATTAAAGTTAGTAATGAAATCAGACTGGTGAACTAGCTAGTTAGTAATGAAATCAGACTGGTGAACTAGCTAGTTCCCCATTCTGTCTAAACCAGATGCGACACTCTCAGGTCAGGGAAGTTTGAGCGTTTTCACATTGGGTAATGCTAACTAAACTTGGAAATGTTCCTTATTAAAGTCAAATCATACAATCGTTTTTTTTTTTTTTTATTACATTTTACAGTAAAGGATTTACCAAAAACAGAAAAACAGATTTCCGTTCCATTTTTGGCGAGACATCCGAAAGGGTTTCCCGTAAAAAACCCGAATCACATTATTACGTTTGTAGATTAAAATGCAAAGTGACGAAAACCAAAACATGGTGGTATTTCCGTTTGAAGAACCTCAGAGAGTACCCACCGTGTCCCAGTTACTGTCTCTGCTGTAGGGAGAACCAGAGCTCCAGGGGCAATTCTCATACTGAGAAGCCAGGCCAGGGTGGTCCAAACCTGGGGACAGGAAGACGGAGAGACGGGGTGGCGGTTTGGTTAGCTCACATGAGAACACACCAAAGACATTCTTTCACTAATCATTGATCTGACGTGTGGATTGGTGGAAACGGAGGGATGGAACCCAGTCCCCGCCCCTCTAACCCAGACGTCCACCTGTTACTGAGTGAGAAGATGGAAAGGTGCATTGTAGAAGTACTGTGATGTCTCTCTAACCCGGCCCAGTCCCCGCCCCTCTAACCCGGCCCAGTCCCTCTAACCCGGCCCAGTCCCTCTAACCCACTCCCTCTAACCCAGCCCCTCTAACCCAGCCCCTCTAACCCAGTCCCTCTAACCCAGCCCCTCTAACCCAGCCCCTCTAACCCAGCCCAGTCCCTCTAACCCAGCCCAGTCCCTCTAACCCAGCCCAGTCCCTCTAACCCAGCCCAGCCCCTCTAACCCAGCCCAGCCCCTCTAACCCAGCCCAGTCCCTCTAACCCAGCCCAGTCCCTCTAACCCAGCCCCTCTAACCCAGCCCCTCTAACCCAGCCCCTCTAACCCAGCCCAGTCCCTCTAACCCAGCCCAGTCCCTCTAACCCAGCCCAGTCCCTCTAACCCAGTCCCTCTAACCCAGCCCAGTCCCTCTAACCCAGCCCCTCTAACCCAGCCCAGTCCCTCTAACCCAGCCCCTCTAACCCAGCCCAGTCCCTCTAACCCAGCCCCTCTAACCCAGCCCAGTCCCTCTAACCCAGTCCCTCTAACCCAGCCCAGCCCCTCTAACCCAGTCCCTCTAAAGTCCCTCAGTCCCTCTAGCCCAGCCCCCTAACCCAGCCCCTCTAACCCAGCCCAGTCCCTCTAACCCAGCCCAGTCCCTCTAACCCAGCCCAGTCCCTCTAACCCAGCCCAGTCCCTCTAACCCAGCCCAGTCCCTCTAACCCAGCCCAGTCCCTCTAACCCAGCCCAGTCCCTCTAACCCAGCCCAGTCCCTCTAACCCAGCCCCTCTAACCCAGCCCAGTCCCTCTAACCCAGCCCAGTCCCTCTAACCCAGCCCAGTCCCTCTAACCCAGCCCAGTCCCTCTAACCCAGCCCCTCTAACCCAGCCCAGTCCCTCTAACCCAGCCCAGCCCCTCTAGCCCAGTCCCTCTAGCCCAGCCCCTCTAGCCCAGCCCCTCTAGCCCAGCCCCTCTAACCCAGCCCCTCTAACCCAGCCCAGCCCCTCTAACCCAGCCCCTCTAACCCAGCCCAGCCCCTCTAACCCAGCCCAGTCCCTCTAACCCAGCCCAGTCCCTCTAACCCAGCCCCTCTAACCCAGCCCAGTCCCTCTAACACAACCCAGCCCCTCTAACCCAGCCCCTCTAACCCAGTCCCTCTAACCCAGCCCAGTCCCTCTAACCCAGTCCCTCTAACCCAGCCCAGTCCCTCTAACCCAGTCCCTCTAACCCAGCCCCTCTAACCCAGCCCAGTCCCTCTAACCCAGCCCCTCTAACCCAGTCCCTCTAACCCAGCCCAGTCCCTCTAACCCAGTCCCTCTAACCCAGCCCAGTCCCTCTAACCCAGCCCCTCTAACCCAGCCCCTCTAACCCAGCCCAGTCCCTCTAACCCAGTCCCTCTAACCCAGTCCCTCTAACCCAGTCCCTCTAACCCAGCCCAGTCCCTCTAACCCAGCCCAGTCCCTCTAACCCAGCCCAGTCCCTCTAACCCAGCCCCTCTAACCCAGCCCCTCTAACCCAGCCCCTCTAACCCAGCCCCTCTAACCCAGCCCCTCTAACCCAGCCCTCTAACCCAGCCCAGTCCCTCTAACCCAGCCCAGTCCCTCTAACCCAGCCCAGTCCCTCTAACCCAGCCCAGCCCCTCTAACCCAGCCCAGCCCCTCTAACCCAGCCCAGCCCCTCTAACCCAGCCCAGCCCCTCTAACCCAGCCCAGCCCCTCTAACCCAGCCCAGCCCCTCTAACCCAGCCCAGCCCCTCTAACCCAGCCCAGTCCCTCTAACCCAGCCCAGTGATCATGATGCAGACATTCACAGTGTGTGTGTCAGTCTAGTCAGCAGACACCATTTTGTTTCAGCAGTGTGATGCTACAGCCAACCAGGAGGGAGGAGGGGAGACGGAGGAAGGGAGACAGGAGGGAGGGGAGAGAGGGAGAGAGGGAGGAGGGACATTGGAGAGAGGGTGGGGAGAGACGAGGGAGGGAGGGACATTGGAGAGGGGAGGGGAGAGACGAGGGAGGGAGGGAAATTGGAGCGAGGGTGGGGAGGGAGGGGAGCGAGGGTGGGGAGGGAGGGGAGAGAGGGGGAGGGAGGGGGAGAGAGGGGAAAGGGAGGGGAGAGAGGGGAAAGGGAGGGAAGGAGTGGAGAGACGAGGGAGGGAGGGAGGAGGGACATTGGAGCGAGGGGGAGAGACGAGGGAGGGAGGGACATTGGAGAGAGGGAGGGGAGAGACGAGGGAGGGAGGGAAATTGGAGCGAGGGTGGGGAGGGAGGGGAGAGAGGGGGAGGGAGGGGAGAGAGGGGAAAGGGAGGGAAGGAGGGGACCTTGGGAGGGAGGGAGGGAGGAGGGACATTGGAGAGAGGGGTGGGGAGGGAGGGGAGAGACGGGAAAGGGGGAGGGGGCTGTTTGTTATTTTATGACGTAACCTCTTCCTCAGAACTAAATGAACCCTTTCATGTCTCCAGCTCTTCTCTTCTGGCAATTAACCACCTTGGTTTTCTGTAAAGCCACGCTCATTCTCGCCAGTCACACACACACACACACACACACACACACGATGGCTGCCAACTCTCCTTGAATGTTGTCTAGTCTGCCTGCTCAGTCAGAATGTTCTCTCCTCCCCTCTCCCTTTCTGTGCCTTTAACCCCTAACCCTACCTTTGTAGGAGCACATGCTGTTCTGTGCCTTTAACCCCTAACCCTACCTGTTCTGTGTCTTTAACCCCTAACCCTACCTGTTCTGTGCCTTTAACCCCTAACCCTACCTGTTCTGTGCCTTTAACCCCTAACCCTACCTGTTCTGTGCCTTTAACCCCTAACCCTACCTGTTCTGTGCCTTTAACCCCTAACCCTACCTGTTCTGTGCCTTTAACCCCTAACCCTACCTTTGTAGGAGCACATGCTGTTCTGTGCCTTTAACCTTTAACCCCTAACCCTACCTTTGTAGGAGCACATGCTGTGTTCAAAGGTAGTTTAACTTCAATAACAAGGTGAGACGGTCTACAGTAGAAGAGATCAGACAATGACCGACACACTGAGACTACATAACAGCCAACGTTAACGAGGGAACTGGGTTTCAGGAATGACCTTGTCTGACTGGAGTAGGATAGGGAGAGGTCCAGGAAGGCAGAGAGAAGAAGAGTCGAGGTCAAAGGGTAAAATGAAAAGTGTTGTCACCTGTTTGGTTAGGAGAGTGGCTGGCCGAGTCCCGAATTGGAGCCATGCCTAGGATACAGGACAGAAGAGAGGAAAGAAAATGAGGACAGCGAGAGAGAGGAGGACAGCGAGAGAGAGGAGGACAGCGAGAGAGGAGGTTAGCGAGAGAGGAGGTTAGCGAGAGAGGAGGTTAGCGAGAGAGACGGTTAGCGAGAGAGACGGCTAGCGAGAGAGACGAGGGATAGAAGAAAAACACCTTTAAAAATGGTAAAACAGCGTCAGGAAGACAAGCAGACGAAGAAATAAAGCAGGTTTACAAGAAGAGACAAATACTACAGACTGTCAGCTCTAGCTAAAGGCTAAAGGCTAGGGCTAAAGGCTAGAAAGCTAAAGGCTAAAGGCTAGGGCTAAAGGCTAGAAAGCTAAAGGCTAGAAAGCTAAAGGCTAGAAAGCTAAAGGATAGGACTAAAGGCTAAAGGCTAGGGCTAAAGGCCAGAAAGCTAAAGGCTAGGGCTAAAGGCTAGAAAGCTAAAGGCTAAAAGCTAGAAAGCTAAAGGCTAAAAGCTAACGGCTAAAGGTTAGAGCTGCCGCTTTCAAGGAGCGGGACACTAATCCGGACGTTTATAAGAAATCGGCTCTGAAGCTCATCGGATGTGGCAGGGGACTTCCAAACTATTACGGACTACGAAGGGAAACCCAGCCGCGAGCTGCCCAGTGACGAGGGCCTACCAGACGAGCTAAATGCCTTTTATGTTCGCCGCGAGGCAAGCGACAATGAAGCATGCATGAGAGCACCAGCTGTTCCGGATGACTGTGTGATCACGCTCTCTGTAGCCGACGTGAGCAACACCTTTAAACAGGGCAACATTCCCAAGGCCCCAGGGCCAGACGGATTACCCAGGCCAGTCCCAGTGTCTCTAGCCCAGCCCAGGGCCAGACGGATTACCCAGGCCAGTCCCAGTGTCTCTGGCCCAGCCCAGGGCCAGACGGATTACCAGGACGTGTCCCCAGGACGTGTCCTCAGAGCATACTGCTGACAAACTGGCAAGTGTCTTCACTGACATGTTCAACCTCTCGCTGACCGAGTCGGTAATACCAACATGTTTCAAACAGACCACCATACTGAGACATAGAGGACCTTAGTGTTGACAGTACTAACCTACTGAGACATAGAGGATCTTAGTGTTGACAGTACTAACCTACTGAGACATAGAGGACCTCAGTGTTGACAATACTAACCTACTGAGACATAGAGGACCTTGGGTTGACAGTACTAACCTACTGAGACATAGAGGACCTTGGGTTGACAGTACTAACCTACTGATAGAGGACCTTAGTGTTGACAGTACTAACCTACTGATAGAGGACCTTAGTGTTGACAGTACTAACCTACTGAGACAGAGGACCTTAGTGTTGACAGTACTAACCTACTGAGACATAGAGGACCTTAGTGTTGACAGTACTAACCTACTGAGACATAGAGGACCTTAGTGTTGACAGTACTAACCTACTGAGACATAGAGGACCTTAGTGTTGACAGTACTAACCTACTGATAGAGGACCTTAGTGTTGACCACCATACTGAGACAGAGGAGCCAGGATGTAGTCTAGGTGAGGGAATGTTACTAACAATAGTGGACTAAACAGAGTAGAGAGCCATTCCAGATGTAGTCTAGGTGAGGTAATGTTACTAACAATAGTGGACTAAACAGAGTAGAGAGCCATTCCAGATGTAGTCTAGGTGAGGTAATGTTACTAACAGTAGTGGACTAAACAGAGCCATTCCAGATGTAGTCTAGGTGAGGGAATGTTACTAACAGTAGTGGACTAAACAGAGTAGAGAGCCATTCCAGATGTAGTCTAGGTGAGGTAATGTTACTAACAGTAGTGGACTAAACAGAACCATTCCAGATGTAGTCTAGGTGAGGTAATGTTACTAACAGTAGTGGACTAAACTGAGTAGAGAGCCATTCCAGATGTAGTCTAGGTGAGGTAATGTTACTAACAGTAGTGGACTAAACAGAGCCATTCCAGATGTAGTCTAGGTGAGGGAATGTTACTAACAGTAGTGGACTAAACAGAGCCATTCCAGATGTAGTCTAGGTGAGGTAATGTTACTAACAGTAGTGGACTAAACAGAACCATTCCAGATGTAGTCTAGGTGAGGTAATGTTACTAACAGTAGTGGACTAAACAGAGTAGAGAGCCATTCCAGATGTAGTCTAGGTGAGGTAATGTTACTAACAGTAGTGGACTAAACAGAACCATTCCAGATGTAGTCTAGGTGAGGTAATGTTACTAACAGTAGTGGACTAAACTGAGTAGAGAGCCATTCCAGATGTAGTCTAGGTGAGGTAATGTTACTAACAGTAGTGGACTAAACAGAACCATTCCAGATGTAGTCTAGGTGAGGTAATGTTACTAACAGTAGTGGACTAAACAGAGTAGAGAACCATTCCAGATGTAGTCTAGGTGAGGGAATGTTACTAACAGTAGTGGACTAAACAGAGCCATTCCAGATGTAGTCTAGGTGAGGTAATGTTTATAGTAATCTAATCTACATTGTATTACCTGGTAGTAGCGCTGCCTGTCTGACGGTGGGTCAGGGCGCCACCTGGCTGTGTGGAGGTCAGCTGCACAGGGGGGGGGTTCCTAGAGCCACGCGGTCAGTTTGTGGTTAGGGGTCAGGGCTCAGGGCTGGGCACACAGGGGCAGGCTAGGAGAGGGGCTGGCTGGCTGGCTGCCTGGCTGGCTGCCTCCACACTTCTCCTGATCCAACCACTGACTAACACAGACACTTAGTGACAGCGATCCTCCCTCCCAGGAGAATAGCATGGACACCAGGCAGTGTAGAGTCAGTCTGGTAATTCCACACCACCTCTAGGAGAACAGCATGTGTGTGTGTTTGTAAACACACCACCTCTAGGAGAACAGCATGTGTGTGTCTGTTTGTAACCACGGCCAAGAGCCCAGAGAGGAGAGATACCAGCACAGGTGTGCCTAGTCCCCTCTTCAACTCTGATGACTGTGAGAACACGGCCAAGAGCCCCGAGAGGAGAGATACCATAGCTGTCACAGGTGTGCCTAGTCCCCTCCTCAACTCTAATGACTGTGAGAACACGGCCAAGAGCCCCGAGAGGAGAGATACCAGCACAGGTGTGCTTAGTCCCCTCCTCAACTCTGATGACTGTGAGAACACGGCCAAGAGCCCCGAGAGGAGAGACACCATAGCTGTATGTGGACTGGTATGTGTACTAGGTGCTGGTATGTGGACTATGTGTGAGAACAGGGAACTCTAGACGCTGTTATACAACAGGCTTAGAAAATGATCTGACCCCGTGGCAACAAAACCTCAGAGAGACAGAGAGAGAGAGAAGCTAGGTGGAAGAGAGATAGGTGTTGGAATGTGGACTAGGTGTTGGGTTATGTGTTGGAATGTGGACTAGGTGTTGGGTTAGGTGCTGGTATGTGGACTAGGGGCTGGGTTAGGTGCTGGTATGTGGACTAGGTGCTGGTATGTGGACTAGGTGCTGGTATGTGGACTAGGTGCTGGGTTAGGTGCTGGTATGTGGCCTAGGTGCTGGTATGTGGACTAGGTGCTGGGTTAGGTGCTGGTATGTGGACTAGGTGCTGGTATATGGACTAGGTGCTGGGTTAGGTGCTGGTATGTGGACTAGGTGCTGGGTTAGGTGCTGGTATATGGACTAGGTGCTGGGTTAGGTGCTGGTATGTGGACTAGGTGCTGGTATGTGGACTAGGTGCTGGGTTAGGTGCTGGTATGTGGACTAGGTTCTGGGTTAGGTGCTGGTATGTGGACTAGGTTCTGGGTTAGGTGCTGGTATGTGGACTAGGGCTGGTATGTGGACTAGGTGCTGGGTTAGGTGCTGGTATGTGGACTAGGTGCTGGGTTAGGTGCTGGTATGTGGACTAGGGGCTGGGTTAGGTGCTGGTATGTGGACTAGGTGCTGGGTTAGGTGCTGGTATGTGGACTAGGTGCTGGGTTAGGTGCTGGTATGTGGACTAGGGGCTGGGTTAGGTGCTGGTATGTGGACTAGGTGCTGGTATGTGGACTAGGTGCTGGGTTAGGTGCTGGTATGTGGACTAGGTGCTGGTATGTGGTCTCGGTGCTGGGTTAGGTGCTGGTGGGTGGACTAGGTGCTGGGTTAGGTGCTGGTATGTGGACTAGGTGCTGGGTTAGGTGCTGGTATGTGGACTAGGTGCTGGGTTAGGTGCTGGTATGTGGACTAGTTGCTGGGTTAGGTGCTGGTATGTGGACTAGGTGCTGGGTTAGGTGCTGGTATGTGGACTAGGTGCTGGGTTAGGTGCTGGTATGTGGACTGGGTGCTGGGTTAGGTGCTGGTATGTGGACTAGGTGCTGGTATGTGGACTGGGTGCTGGGTTAGGTGCTGGTATGTGGACTAGGTGCTGGGTTAGGTGCTGGTATGTGGACTAGGTGCTGGGTTAGGTGCTGGTATGTGGACTAGGTGCTGGGTTAGGTGCTGGTATGTGGACTAGGTGCTGGGTTAGGTGCTGCGTTAGGTGCTGGTATGTGGACTGGGTGCTGGGTTAGGTGCTGGTATGTGGACTAGGTGCTGGTATGTGGACTAGGTGCTGGGTTAGGTGCTGGTATGTGGACTAGGTGCTGGGTTAGGTGCTGGTATGTGGACTAGGTGCTGGGTTAGGTGCTGGTATGTGGACTAGGTGCTGGGTTAGGTGCTGGTATGTGGACTAGGTGCTGGGTTAGGTGCTGGGTTAGGTGCTGGTATGTGGACTAGGTGCTGGGTTAGGTGCTGATCTCTACAGCTCGTGCCTGAGGGGGACATCCATGTCATCAGCACCCGGGAACTAGTTGTTGTTTTGGGGGTTTAACTGCCTTGCTCAAAAGGGCAGAACGGCGGATTTTTCCACATTGCCAGCTCGACGATTCAAACCAGAGAGAACGGAGGGGAAGAGAGAGAGAGAACGGAGGGGAAGAGAGAGAGAGAACGGAGAGGAAGAGAGAGAGAGAACGGAGAGGAGAGAGAAGAGAGAGAGAGAGAGAGAACGGAGAGGAAGAGAGAGAGAGGAACGGAGAGGAAGAGAGAGAGAGAGAACGGAGAGGAAGAGAGAGAACGGAGAGGAAGAGAGAGAACGGAGAGGAGAGAGAGAGAACGGAGAGGAAGAGAGAGAACAGAGAGGAGAGGAGAGAGAACAGAGAGGAGAGGAAGAGAGAGAACGAGAAAGGAGAGGAAGAGAGAGAACGGAGAGGAAGAGAGAGAGAGATGGAGAGGAGAGGAAGAGAGAGAACAGAGAGGAGAGGAAGAGAGAACGGAGAGGAGAGGAAGAGAGAGAACGGAGAGGAGAGGAAGAGAGAGAAGAGAGAGAACGGAGAGGAGAAGAAAGAGAGACCAGCGGGGGTTTAGCCTAACAGATAATCGACAGAGTGACAGAGGAGAGAGCACGACGACAACACAACAGGAAACTAACTTTACTGTCCCCTAGGGAAAGGAAATGCTTGGCTCAGTCTCTTACACCTTATATAAACAACCCTGGAAGAGAAAGAGATAAAAGTGTAGGAGCTACATAACCAAGAAGAGTTTAGAGACAGAGAGACTCTGGAGAGGAAGAGAACAGACTTCTGCACTCAACAGAGCTCCACAGGTAGGAGATTTGGAAGCAACTACAGAGAACAGCCGTCTTTGTATCAAAGATAATTGTGTAGAGAGGAAGAGCTAGAGAACGGAGAGGAGAGCAGAAGAGAGAGAACTCAACGGAACGACTTGGAGAGGAGAGCCAATGCCAACTAGCCTACTTAGAAGAGAGAGAACTGGAGAGGAGAATGAAAGTCCACTTGTCATTCCAATCTCCCATTAGCCCCTGTGGCTGTCAGGACCAGCGTGGGGGTTTAGCCTAACAGATAATCGACTGGAAGAGTGACAAGGAGGAGGTCTCCCTCCAGCACTTGGCACGACAACATGGACAACAGGAAACTAACTTTACGTGTCCCCTAGGGAAAGGTTCTCTCTTTCTCCCCTCCCTTTGAATTCCAATGCTTGGCTCAGTCAGCTCCTTTCCTCTTAACACCTTTTGACCTCACCCTCTCACCTTTATATAAACAACCCTGTACTAAAATAAACTAACTAGAAGACAGGAAAGAGGTGGATAAACCGTCCTCTGACTATCTAGGCTAACAACATATAACTAGCTACTGGCTTCACTGCAGCACAGCTAGGCTAACAACATGCAACTTGCTAGTAGCTACCCTGCAGAACAGCTCATCCAACACTTCCCACACTAACAACATGTCCCAACTTAGCTAGTACTCTCTCCTCTTCCATCCTATCAGCTGCTCAAACCCTGATTCTGCAGAACAGCTAGGCTGGAGGAAAAACTCGCCTCCCTGCGGACCTGACAACAACATAAAGCCACTTTCTACCACTCTAAATTCCAAGCAACTAACTGCAAACATTTTGAAAAGAAGGTAGCTACTAGTAGCTACCCTGCAGAACAGCATACAACCTGCCCGCTTACCCTAGGCTAACAACACCTCGCTCATCAACTAACTGGCTACGTCCCTTCCGCTAGTAGCTACCCTGCAGAACAGCTAGGCTAACAACATGTACCTAGCTAGTAGCTACCCTGCAGAACAGCTAGGCTAACAACATGTAACTAGCTAGTAGCTACCCTGCAGAACAGCTAGGCTAACAACATGTAACTAGCTAGTAGCTACCCTGCAGAACAGCTAGGCTAACAACATGTGCAGACGACACACAATTAAGCTAGTAGCATCTCTGCAGCTCTGTGTTGGGGACTGCTCTTCCTCCCGGGAAGGACTGCCTGTGGCTACTGACAACTCCATTGTGTCCTCCTCCCAGACAGGAAATAACAAGGCGGTGGTAATGTAAATGTAATAAGTTAACTCTGCTACGGAGACCCACTCCTGACTCAAACCCTGCCCGATGATCAACTGTATCTCTCCAACCAGTAAAAACAACCCATTGGCCTGGTCTGGGCACACTGTCCCCTGGCTCCATTGGTTCTCCCACCAGAGTTCAACGGGTCAATTCTGTTCCATTTCCTCAATTAAAAAGGAAGTAGGCCTAAAAACTTAAGAATTTGAATTATTTAATTTTAAAAAATGTAATTTCCTTGATTTCTCACGTTCTCTTTCCTCACCACCTTCTCAAAACCAATTAGATGAGAAGAGGGGGGAGGGACATCTAACCTTCTCAAAACCAATTAGATGAGAAGAGGGGGAGGGACATCTAACCTTCTCAAAACCAATTAGATGAGAAGAGGGGGAGGGACATCTAACCTTCTAAAAACCAATTAGATGAGAAGGTTGGATGTCCCTCCCCCCTCTGATCTTCTCATCCAATGGGGTTTTGAGGCAGCGGTGAAAGGACACAAAAAGAAAAATCAAAGAAATTAAATTGAGATTCTCCCTTAGTGTTGTGACTGCAGCCCACCATGTTGTCTCAGGGGGCCCCCGCCTGCCTGGGAAACGATGTAGGGTAAAACACAAGAGCTGACGCGGGGCCAAGGCTACCGGGCTGAGCCGGGGGCCAAGGCTACCGGGCTGGACCGGGCTGAGCCGGGGGCCAAGGCTACCGGGCTGACCCGGGGGCCAAGGCTACCGGGCTGAGCCGGGGAGCCAAGGCTACCGGGCTGGACCGGGCTGAGCCGGGGGCCAAGGCTACCGGGCTGACCCGGGGGCCAAGGCTACCGGGCTGAGCCGGGGGGCAAGGCTACCGGGCTGAGCCGGGGGCCAAGGCTACTTGTGTTACCACGGAAACCTCCAGATAATAGCAGCATTGTGTTGTTGTTGTTGTATAAGACCATGTTCAGAGAACAACAAGGGTTCAAACCACAACAGCAGTACGTCTAACCCGAGGCAGAGAATCTATTGGCTTTTCAGAGGGCCAAAAGGGGAGGGTTCAAACAGAGGACAGCCAATAGTGTCAGTCCTGGTAGATTAGACATCAATATCAACAGAATTCTAAAAACGGGGAATTATGTTGATTTTTATTATTATTGTTGTTGTTGTTGGTTGTTGTTGTTGTTATTATTATTACTATTATTGTTATTATTATTGTTATTATTAGTAGTATTATACCTCTTTTTAACAAGGCAAGTCAGTTAAGAACAAATTCTAATTTCTTTGTTTACTGAGGGTGCTTTCCTCAGATAATAGCAATCGTTTGCTTTCGCCGTAAAGCATTTTTGAAATCTGACATATTGGCTGGATTGACAACAAGTGTAGCTTTAATTTGGCGCTCTGCATTTTCACTGGATGTTGGCCAGTGAAAAGGTTAAGAACAAATTCTTATTTTCAATGACGGCCTAGGAGGGTTAACTGCCTGTTCAGGGGGCAGAACGACAGATTTGTACCTTGTCAACTCGGGGATTTGAACTTGCAACCTTTCGGTTACTAGTCCAACGCTCTAACCACTAGGCTACCCTGCCGCCCCAAATGATGTTGATGTCAAATATCAACAAAAAAAAAAGAAGGTTCTTACCTGTTGACCAGCCCCTGTATCTTAACCTCCGTCCTCTTCACTCTCTCTCGCGCTCTTCCATCCACTGTTCTGTCTTCTATGGGCGGGTTCCCTGTAGAGGCAGAGTGGGGGCGGGGGTTAGGTCTATATACACACCACACAAGGGCCTTGTGTTCCTGGGGGAGCTCCGACTATTGGGTCCCGTCTCTGGGGGTACTGACCAGAACATGTTTCTATTCCGTAATAGAGTGAGCCCTACTCCCTACGTAGTGCGCCCCGCTCCCTACGTAGTGCGCCCTACATAGTGCGCCCCGCCCCCTACGTCGTGCGCTCCGCCCCCTACGTCGTGCACCCCGCCCCCTACGTCGTGCACCCCGCCCCCTACGTCGTGCACCCTACGTCGTGCACCCTACCCCCCTACACCCCCACGTCGTGCACCCTACGTCGTGCACCCTACACCCCCTACGTCGTGCACCCTACACCCCCTACGTCGTGCACCCTACCCCTACGTCGTCGTGCACCCTACCCCCTACGTCGTGCACCCTATGTAGTGCACCCTACCCCTACCCCTAGTGCACCCTACCCCCTACCCGTGCACCCTACCCCCTACGTCGTGCACCCTACCCCCACGTCGTGCACCCTATGTAGTGCACCCTACCCCCACGTCGTGCACCCTACCCCCTACGTAGTGCACCCTACCCCCTACGTCGTGCACCCTACCCCCTACGTCGTGCACCATACCCCCTACGTCGTGCACCCTACTCCCTTTGTAGTGTATTGCCACTTTTGACCAGGCTCCGATACTTGGTTCTGGGTTTGGAGCCTTGTTTAATCAGTCTGTATATTATGCACAATTTTTATGCGACAAGACACTTTTTTTTTTAAATAGTTGGCAAATTTCCAGAACGCCCCCCCGAAAACGTTTTCAGTCTAACCACCGTCTCTCCCTTTAAAGAGGGATAGTTGGAGGGTGAGGTCTTTCTGGAGAAGCAGGTCGAGCGTGGGAACTCAAAGTTTGTTGACTTCAGGGTCACCAAGGGAACAAAAAGGCCAGTCTGACACCAAGCAGCTTCACGACACTACTGCCCCCTCCACCACGACACTACTGCCCCCTCCACCACGACACTACTGCCCCTCCACCACGACACTACTGCCCCCTCCACCACGGCTCAATGCCCCTCCACCACGACAACTGCCCCCTCCACCACGGCTCAATGCCCCCTCCACCACGACACTACTGCCCCCTCCACCACGACACTACTGCCCCCTCCACCACGACACTACTGCCCCCTCCACCACGGCTCAATGCCCCTCCACCACGGACACTACTGCCCCCTCCACCACGGCTCAATGCCCCCTCCACCACGACACTACTGCCCCCTCCACCACGGCTCAATACCCCCTCCACCACGACACTCACTGCCCCCTCCACCACGGCTCAATACCCCCTCCACGACACTACTGCCCCCTCCACCACGGCTCAATACCCCCTCCACCACGGCTCAATACCCCCTCCACCACGGCTCAATACCCCCTCCACCACGGCACACTGCCCCCTCCACCACGGCTCAATACCCCCTCCACCACGGCTCAATACCCCCTCCACCAGACACTACTGCCCCCTCCACCAAGTCCTACCCCTCCACCAGAGACCAATACTTAGACACTAAAACGCACCAAGTCCTACCGGCTGCTCCAGAGACCACGGGGTCATAACGGTAAAGTCCTACCGGCTGCTCCAGAGACCACGGGGTCATAACGGTAAAGTCCTACCGGCTGCTCCAGGGACCACGGGGTCATAACGGTAATGTCCTACCGGCTGCTCCAGAGACCACGGGATCATACCGGCTGCTCTAGGGACCACGGGGTCATAACGGTAATGTCCTACCGGCTGCTCCAGAGACCACGGGGTCATAACGGTAAAGTCCTACCGGCTGCTCCAGGGACCACGGGGTCATAACGGTAATGTCCTACCGGCTGCTCTAGGGACCACGGGGTCATACCGGTAATGTCCTACCGGCTGCTCCAGAGACCACGGGATCATACCGGCTGCTCTAGGGACCACGGGGTCATAACGGTCATGTCCTACCGGCTGCTCCAGGGACCACGGGGTCATAACGGTAATGTCCTACCGGCTGCTCCAGAGACCACGGGTTCATATCGGTAAAGTCCCACCGGCTGCTCTAGGGACCACGGGGTCATAACGGTAATGTCCCACCGGCTGCTCCAGAGACCACGGGATCATACCGGCTGCTCCAGAGACCACGGGGTCATAACGGTAAAGTCCTACCGGCTGCTCCAGGGACCACGGGGTCATAACGGTAAAGTCCCACCCCACCGGCTGCTCCAGAGACCACGGGGTCATAACGGTAAAGTCCTACCGGCTGCTCCAGGGACCACGGGGTCATAACGGTAAAGTCCCACCGGCTGCTCTAGGGACCACGGGGTCATAACGGTAAAGTCCCACCGGCTGCTCTAGGGACCACGGGGTCATAACGGTAATGTCCTACCGGCTGCTCCAGAGACCACGGGATCATACCGGCTGCTCCAGGGACCACGGGGTCATAACGGTAAAGTCCCACCGGCTGCTCTAGGGACCACGGGGTCATAACGGTAAAGTCCTACCGGCTGCTCTAGGGACCACGGTAAAGTCCCACCGGCTGCTCTAGGGACCACGGGGTCATAACGGTAAAGTCCTACCGGCTGCTCTAGAGACCACGGGGTCATACCGGCTGCTCCAGGGACCCACGGGGTTCAACAAAGCCATAGTTCAGTACTTAAAAGCGGTTTTGGGGTCATGTTTTGGTTTCGGGTACAGCCGGGAAATGAAAAGGCATTTACAATGTTCCTGGTATTGTATGTTGTGACAGAACTGTTATGTTGGGCCGACACGTTTCCACTCTGATGAGATGTTTGTAACCATGTGGGAGGTGGGAATTTACCAGATGTGAAGTCATAAATACCAGCTGAATGCATTCATGAGATATGAACTCATTGGGGTTGAACGGCTCAACGGCCAACCAATCATATCAATGATAAACTGAAAGTACAACTACCCCCCCCCAAATAGATGCTGTTATAGATGTCATTTCCTTAGTAGGGTGAGGTCAGAGGTCACCGCGTGGGAGAAGTTGCGGATCGTCAGTTTTCCACTTGGAGAGTCGTTTTTTTTTAAACGTCAATAGTACAGTTTGTCCATTTTCAGATGCCGTAGCCAGTATACAGAACGGCGGGGCCTCCCCCCCCAGTCAGGACAGGGCAGCCCCCCGAATAAACACTTAAGTGTGTATTGAAAGTGAATCGACCACTTTAAAATGGCTGCCTGGGAATGAGAGCAGAGCCAGGCTACATAGAAAGGCTAACACGCCCGCTAACCTCCACACAACAGAATACTCTCCTGGGAGTGAGAGCAGAGTCAGGCTACATAGAAATGCTAACACGCCCGCTAACCTCCACACAACAGAATACTCTCCTGGGAGTGAGAGCAGAGCCAGGCTACATAGAAAGGCTAACACGCCCGCTAACCTCCACACAACAGAATACTCTCCTGGGAGTGAGAGCAGAGTCAGGCTACATAGAAATGCTAACACGCCCGCTAACCTCCACACAACAGAATACTCTACTGGGAGTGAGAGCAGAGCCAGGCTACATAGAAAGGCTAACACGCCCGCTAACCTCCACAACGTGTTGGGATGCATCCACACAACAGAATACTCTCCTGGGAGTGAGAGCAGAGCCAGGCTACATAGAAAGGCTAACACGCCCGCTAACCTCCACACAACAGAATACTCTCCTGGGAGTGAGAGCAGAGCCAGGCTACATAGAAAGGCTAACACGCCCGCTAACCTCCACACAACAGAATACTCTCCTGGGAGTGAGAGCAGAGCCAGGCTACATAGAAAGGCTAACACGCCCGCTAACCTCCACAACGTGTTGGGATGCATCCACACAACAGAATACTCTCCTGGGAGTGAGAGCAGAGCCAGGCTACATAGAAAGGCTAACACGCCCGCTAACCTCTACAACGTGTTGGGATGCATCCACACTCACACCGTGAACAGTAAGTCAGTGTCTGGCGGCGCGTGGCTAATGTAGCATTCAGCCATGATGACATCAGCCTTCATTAGCATGAGGATGATGATGTCACAGAGGCTGGCTGCTGGTTCCTCTGTCCAGGAAACGTCCTCCTGATAATTAGCGCAGGGTATGTTACACAGGCCTATAGGGGGTGTATGTTACACAGGCCTATAGGGGGTGTATGTTACACAGGCCTATAGGGGGTGTGTGTTACACAGGCCTATAGGGGGTGTGTGTTACACAGGCCTATAGGGGGTGTGTGTTACACAGGCCTATAGGGGGTGTGTGTTACACAGGCCTATAGGGGGTGTGTGTTACACAGGCCACACAGGCCTATAGGGGTGTGTGTTACACAGGCCTATAGGGGGTGTGTGTTACACAGGCCTATAGGGGGTGTGTTACACAGGCCTATACACAGGCCTATAGGGGGTGTGTGTTACACAGGCCTATAGGGGGTGTGTGTTACACAGGCCTATAGGGGGTGTGTGTTACACAGGCCTATAGGGGTGTGTGTTACACAGGCCTATAGGGGGTATGTTACACAGGCCTATAGGGGGTATGTTACACAGGCCTATAGGGGGTATGTTACACAGGCCTATAGGGGGTATGTTACACAGGCCTATAGGGGTATGTTATACAGGCCACAGGGGTATGTTATACAGGCTACAGGCCTATAGGGGTATGTTATACAGGCCACAGGCCTATAGGGGTATGTTATACAGGTTATATAGGGGTATGTTTAGGCCACAGGCCTATAGGGGTATGTTATACAGGCACAGGCCTAGGGGGTTATACAGGCCTATAGGGGTATGGCCACAGGCCTATAGGGGTATGTTATACAGGCCTATAGGGGTATGTTATACAGGCCTATAGGGGTATGTTATACAGGCCTATAGGGGTATGTTATATAGGGGTTATACAGGCCTATAGGGGTATGTTATACAGGCCTATAGGGGTATGTTATACAGGCCTATAGGGGTATGTTATACAGGCCTATAGGGGTATGTTATACAGGCCTATAGGGGTATGTTATACAGGCCTATAGGGGTATGTTATACAGGCCTATAGGGGTATGTTATACAGGCCTATAGGGGTATGTTATACAGGCCTATAGGGGTATGTTATACAGGCCTATAGGGGTATGTTATACAGGCCTATAGGGGTATGTTATACAGGCCTATAGGGGTATGTTATACAGGCCTATAGGGGTATGTTATACAGGCCTATAGGGGTATGATATACAGGCTACAGGCCTATAGGGGTATGTTATACAGGCCTATAGGGGTATGTTATACAGGCCACAGGCCTATAGGGGTATGTTATACAGGCCTATAGGGGTATGTTATACAGGCTACAGGCCTATAGGGGTATGTTATACAGGCCTATAGGGGTATGTTATACAGGCCTATAGGGGTATGTTATACAGGCCTATAGGGGTATAGGGGTATGTTATACAGGCCACAGGCCTATAGGGGTATGTTATACAGGCCTATAGGGGTATGTTATACAGGCCTATAGGGGTATGTTATACAGGCTACAGGCCTATAGGGGTATGTTATACAGGCTACAGGCCTATAGGGGTATGTTATACAGGCCTATAGGGGTTATGTTATACAGGCCTATAGGGGTATGATATACAGGCTACAGGCCTATAGGGGTATGTTATACAGGCCTATAGGGGTATGTTATACAGGCCTATAGGGGTATGTTATACAGGCCTATAGGGGTATGTTATACAGGCCTATAGGGGTATGTTATACAGGCTACAGGCCTATAGGGGTATGTTATACAGGCTACAGGCCTATAGGGGTATGTTATACAGAGGACAGGGTAGGACCTGGGGGATGGGGGTCAGAGGATGGGGTAGACCTGGGGGATGGGGTAGGACCTGGGGGATGGGGGTCAGAGGATGGGGTAGGACCTGGGGGACGGGGTAGGACCTGGGGACGGGGTAGGACCTGGGGGATGGGGGTCAGAGGATGGGGTAGGACCTGGGGGACGGGGTAGGACCTGGGGGACGGGGTTCAGGATAGAAGCTGGGGGACGGGGTAGGGCCTGGGGGATTGGAAGAGGGGTGGGTAGTAGCTGGAGATAGGAACAGGGGTGGCTGGGGGGGGTCACAGGTCTTTTGTCTCCGCATGAACTGTATGACTACAATGAGCTACACAAACAGCCATCCACAACAGAAGTGTGACAGTGGGTTTCATTGAGCCTTTAGAACAGCAGCGCTGACTCAGCAGGGGGGCCTGGCCGCTCGGTCGCTACATTACAACGGAACTGCATGTGCTGCTCGTACCAGACTTTACCTCCAGTATGTCGTCCCCCCTACACACACACAGGAAAAGGCCAGGCAGGCACACACACAGGTCCAGGGCTCTATAAAACCACACACAGTTCCAGGGCTCTATAAATAAACCACACAGGTCCAGTCCAAGTCTCTATAAAACCACACACAGTTCCAGGGTTCTATAAATAAACCACACACAGTTCCAGGGTTCTATAAATAAACCACACACAGTTCCAGGGTTCTATAAATAAACCACACACAGTTCCAGGGTTCTATAAATAAACCACACACAGTTCCAGGGCTCTATAAATAAACCACACAGTTCCAGGGCTCTATAAATAAACCACACACAGGTCCAGGGCTCTATAAATAAACCACACAGTTCCAGGGTTCTATAAATAAACCACACAGTTCCAGGGTTCTATAAATAAACCACACAGTTCCAGGGTTCTATAAATAAACCACACAGTTCCAGGGTTCTATAAATAAACCACACAGTTCCAGGGTTCTATAAATAAACCACACAGTTCCAGGGTTCTATAAATAAACCACACAGTTCCAGGGTTCTATAAATAAACCACACAGTTCCAGGGTTCTATAAATAAACCACACAGTTCCAGGGTTCTATAAATAAACCACACAGTTCCAGGGTTCTATAAATAAACCACACAGTTCCAGGGTTCTATAAATAAAGTTCCAGGGTTCTATAAATAAACCACACAGTTCCAGGGCTCTATAAATAAACCACACAGTTCCAGGGTTCTATAAATAAACCACACAGTTCCAGGGTTCTATAAATAAACCACACAGTTCCAGGGTTCTATAAATAAACCACACACAGTTCCAGGGTTCTATAAATAAACCACACACAGTTCCAGGGTTCTATAAATAAACCACACACAGGTCCAGGGTTCTATAAATAAACCACACACAGGTCCAGGGTTCTATAAATAAACCACACAGTTCCAGGGTTCTATAAATAAACCACACAGTTCCAGGGTTCTATAAATAAACCACACACAGTTCCAGGGTTCTATAAATAAACCATACAGTTCCAGGGCTCTATAAATAAACCATACAGTTCCAGGGCTCACCTGTTTTGACTCTTGAGTTTGTTTCTTTGTTGGCATCAGCTTGTATTGAGAGCTCTAAAAAAAAAAGGAAAAGATGAGAAAGATGGGTCAGTTCACTAATCTGCTCCCGAGAGGCACAGAGGTCTACGGTCTCTGCATCTCAGAACAAGAGGTGTCACTACAGACCCTGGTTCGAATCCAGGCTGTATCACATCCGGCCGTGATTGGGAGTATCGTGGGGCGGCGCACAATTGGCTCCGGCGTCGTTCAGCTTTGACCTGGTTTACCCTGCTCACTAATAAACTCCCCAGTCAAAACAAAGACCAGTCAGTTAATTTATCCTGCTCACTAATAAACTCCCCAGTCAAAACAAAGACAGGTCCGTTATACATTTTGAAATATTGTTTTTTTTTTGTTGAGTCTTGGCATAATTCAGTTACTATGGAATTGACCACAAGGTGTTAAGAGTTTGAAATAAGTTTCTTATTTCAGAAATGTAAATACTGTGGACCCATCTACCAGCGTTTGGGTCAACTCCATTTACCTAGCTAGGGACCCGTCTACCAGCGTTAGGGTCAACTCCATTTATCTAGCTAGGGACCAGTCTACCAGCGTTAGGGTCAACTCCATTTATCTAGCTAGGGACCCGTCTACCAGCGTTAGGGTCAACTCCATTTATCTAGCTAGGGACCCGTCTACCAGCGTTAGGGTCAACTCCATTTATCTAGCTAGGGACCAGTCTACCAGGGTTAGGGTCAACTCCATTTATCTAGCTAGGGACCCGTCTACCAGCGTTAGGGTCAACTCCATTTATCTAGCTAGGGACCCGTCTACCAGGGTTAGGGTCAACTCCATTTATCTAGCTAGGGACCAGTCTACCAGCGTTAGGGTCAACTCCATTTATCTAGCTAGGGACCCGTCTACCAGGGTTTGGGTCAACTCCATTTATCTAGCTAGGGACCCGTCTACCAGGGTTAGGGTCAACTCCATTTATCTAGCTAGGGACCCGTCTACCAGGGTTTGGGTCAACTCCATTTATCTAGCTAGGGACCAGTCTACCAGGGTTAGGGTCAACTCCATTTACCTAGCTAGGGACCCGTCTACCAGGGTTAGGGTCAACTCCATTTATCTAGCTAGGGACCAGTCTACCAGGGTTAGGGTCAACTCCATTTACCTAGCTAGGGACCCGTCTACCAGGGTTAGGGTCAACTCCATTTACCTAGCTAGGGACCCGTCTACCAGGGTTTGGGTCAACTCCATTTATCTAGCTAGGGACCCGTCTACCAGGGTTAGGGTCAACTCCATTTACCTAGCTAGGGACCCGTCTACCAGGGTTAGGGTCAACTCCATTTATCTAGCTAGGGACCCGTCTACCAGGGTTAGGGTCAACTCCATTTATCTAGCTAGGGACCAGTCTACCAGCGTTAGGGTCAACTCCATTTATCTAGCTAGGGACCCGTCTACCAGTGTTAGGGTCAACTCCATTTATCTAGCTAGGGACCCGTCTACCAGGGTTAGGGTCAACTCCATTTACCTAGCTAGGGACCCGTCTACCAGGGTTACGGTCAACTCCATTTATCTAGCTAGGGACCCGTCTACCAGCGTTAGGGTCAACTCCATTTATCTAGCTAGGGACCAGTCTACCAGCGTTAGGGTCAACTCCATTTATCTAGCTAGGGACCCGTCACACTTTAGGGTATGATCCATTTATAGTAAAGTATGATCACATTTATAGTAAAGTCAACTCCATTTATCAGCATTTATAGTAAAGTATGATCACTAAAGTATGACTCCATTTATAGTCTCCAGTTATGATCACATTTCTAGCTAGGGACCCGTATAGGGACTCCATATCTATAGTAAAGGGTCAACTCCATTTACCTAGCTAGGGATCTACCAGGGTTAGGGTCAACTCCATTTATTTATAGTAAAGTATGATCACATTAATAGTAAGTATGGTCACTCCATTTAAGTAAAGTATGATCACATTTATAGTAAAGTATGATCACACTCCATTTTACATTTATAGTAAAGTATGATCACATTTATAGTAAAGTATGATCACAAAGTATGATCACATTTATAGTAAAGTATGATCATTTAACTAAAGTATGATCACATTTATAGTAAAGTATGATCACATTTATAGTAAAGTATGATCACATTTATAGTAAAGTATGATCACATTTATAGTAAAGTATGATCACATTTATAGATCACATTTATAGTAAAGTATGATCACATTTATAGTAAAGTATGATCACATTTATAGTAAAGTATGATCACATTTATAGTAAAGTATGATCACATTTATAGTAAAGTATGATCACATTTATAGTAAAGTATGATCACATTTATAGTAAAGTATGATCACATTTATAGTAAAGTATGATCACATTTATAGTAAAGTATGATCAGTAAAGTATTATTTATAGTAAAGTATGATCACATTTATAGTAAAGTATGATCACGTTTATAGTAAAGTATGATCACATTTATATGATCACATTTATAGTAAAGTATGATCACACTAAAGTATGATCACATTTATAGTAAAGTATGATCACACTAAAGTATGATCACATTTATAGTAAAGTATGATCACATGTATAGTAAAGTATGATCACATTTATAGTAAAGTATGATCACATTTATAGTAAAGTATGATCACATTTATAGTAAAGTATGATCACATTTATAGTAAAGTATGACCACATGTAGAGTAAAGTATGATCACACTTATAGTAAAGTATGACCACATGTAGAGTAAAGTATGATCACACTTATAGTAAAGTATGATCACATGTATAGTAACGTAAACACTGCAAGTCGCCGTTTCCAACGTATGTTTTGCCGTTTTGTTCCATAGCTAGTAAATTAATAGCACAAAGTCAAAAGAACGACAAATCCTAAATAGGCCGATTCCACCTCACGCTGCAACACTTCCTGTCAAGAGCAGAGTGAAAGATTCATTTATTTATTTTAGAAGCGCTGCCCACGGGCATACAAGTTGGTTTAATTGACTTGAAAAGAAAGTCTACTGAAATTAGACTTTGTCCTCGTGTCTCTCGGTTTAGTTATATTGTTTAGTTTAGAAGCTACAAGTTTACAAGCTAGGTTTGTTTTTCAAAAATGTTTTTGAGTTTCAACTGTTAATAAAGAGAAGACTCTTCTACTAGTCAGACTTAAAGGTATAAACATAACAAGTCATGTTACCATGGTAACCCGCAGGCAAAAAAAAAAAAAAAATGTTTGTCTCAAAGGTGATATTTTTGGTAAATAGACAAAAAAAAAATATGAAATTAAAGAACATTCCATATCTACCTCTTACTCATAAAACATTAGAGCATACTGATCTGTTTTTTTGTGTGTTTTACTGGTATAATTTTAGGGCCCCAAAAGTATTTTGGCTGGTATTTTTAATTATCTATTTGCCACAGTGGCTGGTGGACCCAAAATAACATTTTATACCCTGGCAACAATTTATTTATTTTTTTGATGATTTACCAGAAGTGACCAAAACAGGGTTTGCCATGCCTACTACATGTCACCTAGTACATGATGTACTATGGGCCTGAGCAGAGCCAATGAGCATGTTGACCACATAGAGATGTTAATTAAAAGGAGCTTTCATGCAATATTTGTTGTGGCAGCAAATCTCTTGGTGTCAAATTAACTGGGACTGAGAGTTTTAGTACAGCGCACTAACGGATTGTGCCACAGACAATTAACGTGCCGCTCAGGCCCAGTCAATTTGACAATAGATTTCCTGCCCCCCCCCAACAAAAAAATAATCAGAACAGAAATGTGGGAAAACAGTCTACCGGTACCTGTAGCCCCCACCTCGCACTAGTACAGCAGGCGTGAGGCTGGAGCGACCCCGCGCGCAAACTAGCCGGCAACACCGCGCGCAAACTAGCCGGCGACACCGCGCGCAAACCAGCCGGCGACACCGCGCGCAAACCAGCCGGCGACACCGCGCGCAAACCAGCCGGCGACACCGCGTGCAAACCAGCCGGCGACAACGCTCGCAAACTAGCCGGCGACAACGCGCGCAAAATAGCCGGCGACAACGCTCGCAAACTAGCCGGCGACACCGCGCGCAAACTATTGGCAGTTGGCATCCAATGTTATGGCGCATTACCGCCATCTACTGTACTGGAGCGCCCCCGGCCTCCCGCCTATGTACTGAAGTAATAGCTTTAAAAAAAAAAATTGACCAATAGAAGAGGGGTTCCTGCAGATACAGGAACGCCCCGAATTGCTGGCTGCAGTGGACCCCTTATTGAGTCAGCTAGCCAAACGTTAAGAGTTAAGCCTTCCACCCTAACTAGTCTGAAAGGAAAATAGGGGGTGTACCGACTGGCTCTGCAAAATGTGTTTCATTCACACGGTGCAACAGCTAACATATCCTATGTTTCAAATGTATATATTAACTTACTACTTTAGGAAGCACTTGTTTGGTTTGATAAAAGTGCAGCAAAAACCGATAACTAGCTAAATGCAATGTAACGAGCTAGGTAGGCTACACCTGTGCATAAAACCTTGTTGTTAGCTAGCTAACAGGCTAGCTAAAAAATACAGTCTGGAACGCAGGGACAATAGCTTGCTGGCTATCAAAACAACCCACGGACAAATAAGAGATGTTGCACACTAAAAATAAAAAAGTTATTTGTTAATAAACCTGTGCCATGGTTTACAGTGAGGACATTCATGGTTTATTTTTATTTTACAGATTCTGCAGCCGCGTATCCTAGTGACGACTTGGGTTGGATTTATGCTAACTAGCAGTTAGCATAAACTAACAAAACACCTTTTAACTAGCTATGGTAAAAACTAAATCACAATCGATCAAACAGTTAAAGGATAAATCTTAACATATGTGTTGGCAGTATTGATGAAACTAAGTTACCGAAGAAAAATCGCCTTATATTTGACGCCCTTTAAATTCTGCACCACCGACTGCAGCGTAGCCAACATTTAGTTAGCTAACGTTAGCTAACAAAAAGTTTCAGACCGGGTCATCCACATACCGTAATATTAACTAATCAAATCGTACAGTGCATTTCAATCTAACCTTTCGATACTTTTTTTAAAAAACAAGTCGTTTCGTCATTTTCTTCCATGAAAAAACACACTGCCGCGTAACTACCGACTATGAAGCTAACACGTGAATACAAGCAGGCTAATATGCTAACACGATAATACAAGCGGGCTAACATGCTAACACGATAATACAAGCGGGCTAACATGCTAACACGATAATACAAGCGGGCTAACACGATAATACAAGCGGGCTAACATGCTAACACGATAATACAAGCAGGCTAACACCATAATACAAGCGGGCTAACACGTTAATTACAAGCGGGCTAATATGCTAACATGCTAACCAACAGCGGGCAAACTGAACTACGACAAGCTTTCCCTGATTGCCCGGTGAGCTGCGTAACACATCGATACTGGCTAGGGGGAAAAAAGCACGATTACACAACCTGGAAAACGTCTTTAAAAAGAGCCTTACCTCATAACATGTAAAGTGTAACAGAGTGGAAATGGAAGCCGGGTGTAAAAAAAGGCTAAAGAAATTCAATGCATTTTTGTCGCTTTTACAAGGAGAGCCATTTGTCCTTCGCTCGCAAACCTTTTTGGATTTTTTTATGCTACTGCTTTGCCCCTCTTGCTCGCTGTGTGTATTCGGGGGGCTGCAGGAAATGAGTTGCACCACTTCCTCTCGAAGGCACACAGAGACACACAGACCCAAAATGGTCGCTTTGGAGTAGAGCACTATGGAGTGCCAAAAGTCTAGTTTCTCTGGAGTTATTAGTAGCAAGCTACAGTCTTACTGGTAACTAGTGTTGCGTGAAGAAATACACTACTTCAAATTCTATAGGGTTTGTTTTAGAGTTCTAAGTTGATTAACAGTACCATTCACACGACAGTAGGTGCAAGGTTACCAAAGTCCAAGAGCTGATAGGAGAGTAAGTTCTTATCAGCAAGTTATTGACAACAAAACAATAGCGCTAATCAAATCACATTTGGTTTGTCACGTGCGCCCAATGCAACAGTGTGATGCTTCCTTTACAAGCCCTTAAAACCAACAATGCTGTTAAGGAAAATAAGTGTTAAGTAAAAAAAAAAAAAATACAAGGTGATCAACTAAACACAAATGCATCTTTTGTCATATGTCTGAGTGTTGAAGTGTGCACCTGGCTATCTATACATTTTAAAAAATATATATTTAAGAAATGGTGCCGCCTGCTTAAAAGAAGGAATTTGAAATTAGTTATACATGTACTTTTGATACTTACGTATATTTAGAACCAAATACTTTTACTCAAAGTAGTATTTTACTGGGTGACTTTGACTCAAGTAGTATTTTACTGGGTGACTTTGACTTTTACTTGAGAAACTTTCTATTAAGGTATCTATACTTATACCACCACTGGAAAATAGCCTAAAACTAGTGTGACGTTGAGTTATCAGGGGGGTGTCGGACAGAGATGGTGACAGACTGTCTATACAAGATAATACTCAGATCATAGGTGAAGGTGGGGAAAGAGAGATGACGTCCTGGTGAAGCTCCCATTAACGACAGCAACACTCCCCCGGTCAGTTGATAGGCGCTAAAGGTAGTTAGCGTCTATGAATGGCATAACTCAGACCCTTGTGTGTGTGTGTGAGGAGGTGACCATTGACCTGCCTGCAACAAAAAAACAACTCCTCTCCCTTATCTCACTATCTCTTCAACTCTGTGAGAGTATGTCACAGATTGACAGAGGGACACGGGTAGAGAGAGCGACAGACGGTCTTTAGACTGAATCCTACAACTATAAACTAGTCTTTAGACTGCGACTCTTACAACTATAAACTAGTCTTTAGACTGTCAACACTACAACTATAAACTAGTCTTTAGACTGAATCCTACAACTATAAACTGGCCTTTAGACTGTGAACACTACAACTATAAACTAGTCTTTAGACTGTCAACACTACAACTATAAACTAGCCTTTAGACTGAATCCTACAACTATAAACTGGCCTTTAGACTGTGAACACTACAACTATAAACTTGTCTTTAGACTGTGAACACTACAACTATAAACTAGTCTTTAGACTGAATCCTACAACTATAAACTGGCCTTTAGACTGTGAACACTACAACTATAAACTGGTCTTTAGACTGTGAACACTACAACTATAAACTGGCCTTTAGACTGTGAACACTACAACTATAAACTTGTCTTTAGACTGTGAACACTACAACTATAAACTTGTCTTTAGACTGTGAACACTACAACTATAAACTAGTCTTTAGACTGAATCCTACAACTATAAACTGGCCTTTAGACTGTGAACACTACAACTATAAACTGGTCTTTAGACTGTGAACACTACAACTATAAACTGGCCTTTAGACTGTGAACACTACAACTATAAACTGGCCTTTAGACTGTGAACACTACAACTATAAACTAGTCTTAAGACTGTGAACATTACAACTAAATCAAATCAAATGCTATGTCACATACACATGGTTAGCAGATGTTAATGCGAGTGTAGAGAAATGCTTGTGCTTCTAGTTCCGACAATTTTTTTTTTTTTTTCACCTTTATTTAACCAGGTAGGCTAGTTGAGACCACCTTTATTTAACCAGGTAGGCTAGTTGAGAACACCTTTATTTAACCAGGTAGGACTAGTTGAGAACACCTTTATTTAACCAGGTAGGCTAGTTGAGAACACCTTTATTTAACCAGGTAGGCTAGTTGAGAACAAGTTCTCATTTGCAACTGCGACCTGGCCAAGATAAAGCATAGCAGTGTGAACAGACAACACAGAGTTACACATGGAGTAAACAATTAACAAGTCAATAACACAGTAGAAAAAAGGGGAGTCTATATACAATGTGTGCAAAAGGCATGAGGAGGTAGGCGAATAATACAATTTTGCAGATTAACACTGGAGTGATAAATGATCAGATGGTCATGTACAGGTAGAGATATTGGTGTGCAAAAGAGCAGAAAAGTAAATAAAAAAATATATTAAAAAAACAGTATAAAAACAGTATGGGAATGAGGTAGGTGAAAATGGGTGGGCTATTTACCAATAGACTATGTACAGCTGCAGCGATCGGTTAGCTGCTCGGATAGCTGATGTTTGAAGTTGGTGAGGGAGATAAAAGTCTCCAACTTCAGCGATTTTTGCAGTTCGTTCCAGTCACAGGCAGCAGAGTACTGGAACGAAAGGCGGCCAAATGAGGTGTTGGCTTTAGGGATGATCAGTGAGATACACCTGCTGGAGCGCGTGCTACGGATGGGTGTTGCCATCGTGACCAGTGAACTGAGATAAGGCGGAGCTTTACCTAGCATGGACTTGTAGATGACCTGGAGCCAGTGGGTCTGGCGACTAATATGTAGCGAGGGCCAGCCGACTAGAGCATACAAGTCGCAGTGGTGGGTGGTATAAGGTGCTTTGGTGACAAAACGGATGGCACTGTGATAGACTGCATCCAGTTTGCTGAGTAGAGTGTTGGAAGCCATTTTGTAGATGACATCGCCGAAGTCGAGGATCGGTAGGATAGTCAGTTTTACTAGGGTAAGCTTGGCGGCGTGAGTGAAGGAGGCTTTGTTGCGGAATAGAAAGACGACTCTTGATTTGATTTTCGATTGGAGATGTTTGATGTGAGTCTGGAAGGAGAGTTTGCAGTCTAGCCAGACACCTAGGTACTTATAGATGTCCACATATTCAAGGTCGGAACCATCCAGGGTGGTGATGCTAGTCGGGCATGCGGGTGCAGGCAGCGATCGGTTGAAAAGCATGCATTTGGTTTTACTCGCGTTTAAGAGCAGTTGGAGGCCACGGAAGGAGTGCTGTATGGCATTGAAGCTCGTTTGGAGGTTAGATAGCACAGTGTCCAATGACGGGCCGAAAGTATATAGACTGGTGTCGTCTACGTAGAGGTGGATCAGGGAATCGCCCGCAGCAAGAGCAACATCATTGATATATACAGAGAAAAGAGTCGGCCCGAGAATTGAACCCTGTGGCACCCCCATAGAGACTGCCAGAGGACCGGACAGCATGCCCTCCGATTTGACACACTGAACTCTGTCTGCAAAGTAATTGGTGAACCAGGCAAGGCAGTCATCCGAGAAACCGAGGCTATTGAGTCTGCCGATAAGAATATGGTGATTGACAGAGTCGAAAGCCTTGGCGAGGTCGATGACGGCTGCACAGTACTGTCTTTTATCGATGGCGGTTATGATATCGTTTAGTACCTTGAGCGTGGCTGAGGTGCACCCGTGACCGGCTCGGAAACCAGATTGCACAGCGGAGAAGGTACGGTGGGATTCGAGATGGTCAGTGACCTGTTTGTTGACTTGGCTTTCGAAGACCTTAGATAGGCAGGGCAGGATGGATATAGGTCTATAGCAGTTTGGGTCCAGGGTGTCTCCCCTTTGAAGAGGGGGATGACTGCGGCAGCTTTCAATCCTTGGGGATCTCAGACGATATGAAAGAGAGGTTGAACAGGCTGGTAATAGGGGTTGCGACAATGGCGGCAGATAGTTTCAGAAATAGAGGGTCCAGATTGTCAAGCCCAGCTGATTTGTACGGGTCTAGGTTTTGCAGCTCTTTCAGAACATCTGCTATCTGGATTTGGGTAAAGGAGAACCTGGAGAGGCTTGGGCGAGGAGCTGCGGGGGGCGGAGCTGTTGGCCGAGGTTGGAGTAGCCAGGCGGAAGGCATGGCCAGCCGTTGAGAAGTGCTTATTGAAGCTTTCGATAATCGTGGATTTATCGGTGGAGACCGTGTTACCTAGCCTCAGTGCAGTGGGCAGCTGGGAGGAGGTGCTCTTGTTCTCCATGGACTTCACAGTGTCCCAGAACTTTTTGGAGTTGGAGCTACAGGATGCAAACTTCTGCCTGAAGAAGCTGGCCTTAGCTTTCCTGACTGACTGCGTGTATTGGTTCCTGACTTCCCTGAACAGTTGCATATCACGGGGCTATTCGATGCTATTGCAGTCCGCCACAGGATGTTTTTGTGCTGGTCGAGGGCAGTCAGGTCTGGAGTGAACCAAGGGCTGTATCTGTTCTTAGTTCTGCATTTTTTGAACGGAGCATGCTTATCTAAAATGGTGAGGAAGTTACTTTTAAAGAATGACCAGGCATCCTCAACTGACGGGATGAGGTCAATGTCCTTCCAGGATACCCGGGCCAGGTCGATTAGAAAGGCCTGCTCACAGAAGTGTTTTAGGGAGCGTTTGACAGTGATGAGGGGTGGTCGTTTGACTGCGGCTCCGTGGCGGATACAGGCAATGAGGCAGTGATCGCTGAGATCCTGGTTGAAGACAGCGGAGGTGTATTTGGAGGGCCAGTTGGTCAGGATGACGTCTATGAGGGTGCCCTTGTTTACAGAGTTAGGGTTGTACCTGGTGGGTTCCTTGATGATTTGAGTGAGATTGAGGGCATCTAGCTTACATTGTAGGACTGCCGGGGTGTTAAGCATATCCCAGTTTAGGTCACCTAACAGAACAAACTCTGAAGCTAGATGGGGGGCGATCAATTCACAAATGGTGTCCAGGGCACAGCTGGGAGCTGAGGGTGGTCGGTAGCAGGCGGCAACAGTGAGAGACTTATTTCTGGAGAGGGTAATTTTCAAAATTAGTAGTTCGAACTGTTTGGGTATGGACCTGGAAAGTATGACATTACTTTGCAGGCTATCTCTGCAGTAGACTGCAACTCCGCTCCCTTTGGCAGTTCTATCTTGACGGAAGATGTTATAGTTGGGTATGGAAATCTCTGAATTTTTGGTGGCCTTCCTGAGCCAGGATTCAGACACGGCAAGGACATCAGGGTTAGCAGAGTGCGCTAAAGCAGTGAGTAAAACAAACTTAGGGAGGAGGCTTCTGATGTTGACATGCATAAAACCAAGGCTTTTTCGATCACAGAAGTCAACAAATGAGGGTACCTGGGGACATGCAGGGCCTGGGTTTACCTCCACATCACCCGCGGAACAGAGAAGGAGTAGTATGAGGGTGCGGCTAAAGGCTATCAAAACTGGTCGCCTAGAGCGTTGGGGGCAGAGGATAAGAGGAGCAGGTTTCTGGGCATGGTAGAATATATTCAGGGCATAATGCGCAGACAGGGGTATGGTGGGGTGCGGGTACAGTGGAGGTAGGCCCAGGCACTGGGTGATGATGAGAGAGGTTGTATCTCTGGACATGCTGGTTGTAATGGGTGAGGTCACCGCATGTGTGGGAGGTGGGACAAAGGAGGTAACAGGGGTATGCAGAGTGGGTCTAGGGGCTCCATTGTGAACTAAAACAATGATAACTAACCTGAACAACAGTATACAAGGCATATTGACATCTGAGAGAGACATACAGCGAGGCATACAGTAATCACAGGTGTTGAATTTGGAAAGCTAGCTAAAAACAGTAGGCGAGGCTAATCCGCTAGCACAACAAACAGCAGGTAAAATGGCGTTGACTAGGCAACGGGGCCGGCAGGTAAGACAAACAAGCAGAAAGGAGTACCGTGATTAATGGACAGTCCAGCGTGCGTCAGCTATGTAGCCAAGAGATCAGTGTCCAGGGGGCAGCGGTGGATGGGCAGGGAGGCTGGGCTGGCGAGTGTTATCCAGGTTTTTTAAAAACTAACAATGACTAAATAGCTTGTAGCTAGTTAGCTGGTTAGCGTCTGGAGGTTCTTGAGTGTGTCATAAAAATAAAAATAAGAGTAAAAGTAATAGCGATTCCGTATCACATTGGGTGAGGCAGTTTTCCGGAAGGTATAAACAAATTAAAAATCAAAAAGAGATAGAAAGTAAATGGGGTCAGAGAGTGATTGGGACGCGGTGGTTCAGACGGTTAGCAGGCCTGTGCTAACAAGCTAACAGTTCGTAGGCCCGAGCTAGACAAGGTAGCAGTTAGCGGACCGGAGCTTGACAAGCTAGCCGTTAGCAGGCCGAATTAGCAAGCAGGGAGATAGCGAGGGCTACGAGAGATACAGCGATTCAGAAAGCTTGCGGGCCTTGGCCAGCAGATGGATCTTTGGCGATGTCGCAGCGGAAAAGCCTGTTGAAACCCCCTTGGACGATTATGTCGGTGGACCAGTCGTGATGGATCGGCGGGGCTCCGTGTCGGCAGTAGAGGGTCCAGGCCAATTGGCAAAATAGGTATTGTTGGACCTCTTCGGCTAGTCGGGAGATGGGCTTAGCTCGAGGCTAGCTCCAGGCTAACTGGTGCTTGATCTGGGACAGAGATGTTAGCCAGGAGTAGCCACTCGGATTGCAGCTAGCTAGTTGCGATGATCCGGTGTAAAGGTTCAGAGCTTGCGGTAGGAATCCGGAGATGTGGTAGAGAAAAAGCAGTCTGATATGCTTTGGGTAGATGTCGCGCTGGTGTCCTAGTTAGCGTTGAAGACCGCTAGCAGTGGCTAGCTAGCTAGTAGCTAGTTAGCTGGCTAGCTTCTGATGAGGGTTCCGATTCTAAAGTATAGAAAAAGCAGATCCGTACCACATTGGGTGATGCGGGTTGCAGGAGAGTATATTCAGCCTGTAGTTGGAAAGTGAGATTAAAATATGTACGAAATATATACAGAAAAAAACGAGGAAAAACTATATTTACACTATACAGGACGGGACAAGACAAAACACACGTCCGACTGCTACGCCATCTTGGAACATAGTAATAACCAACAAGTAATCTAGCTAACAATTCCAAAACTTCTACCTTATAGACACAAGTGTAAGGGGATAAAGAATATGTACATAAAGATATATGAATGAGTGATGGTACAGGGCAGCATAGGCAAGATACAGTAGATGGTATCGAGTACAGTATATACATATGAGATGAGTATGTAAACAAAGTGGCATAGTTAAAGTGGCTAGTGATACATGTATTACATAAAGATGCAGTAGATGATATAGAGTACAGTATATACGTATACATATGAGATGAATAATGTAGGGTATGTAAACATTATATTAGGTAGCATTGTTTAAAGTGGCTAGTGATATTTACATTTACATTTAAGTCATTTAGCAGACGCTCTTATCCAGAGCGACTTACAAATTGGTGCGTTCACCTTAAGACATCCAGTGGAACAGCCACTTTTATAATTTCCCATCAATTCCCATTAGTAAAGTGGCTGGAGTTGAGTCAGTGTGTTGGCAGCAGCCACTCAATGTTAGTGGTGGCTGTTTAACAGTCTGATGGCCTTGAGATAGAAGCTGTTTTTCAGTCTCTCGGTCCCAGCTTGGATGCACCTGTACTGACCTCGCCTTCTGGATGATAGCGGGGTGAACAGGCAGTGGCTCGGGTGGTTGTTGTCCTTGATGATCTTTATGGCCTTCCTGTGACATCGGGTGGTGTAGGTGTCCTGGAGGGCAGGTAGTTTGCCCCCAGTGATGCGTTGTGCAGACCTCACTACCCTCTGGAGAGCCTTACGGTTGTGGGCGGAGCAGTTGCCGTACCAGGCGGTGATACAGCCCGACAGGATGCTCTCGATTGTGCATCTGTAGAAGTTTGTGAGTGCTTTTGGTGACAAGCCAAATTTCTTCAGCCTCCTGAGGTTGAAGAGGCGCTGCTGCGCCTTCTTCACGATGCTGTCTGTGTGGGTGGACCAATTCAGTTGGTCTGTGATGTGTACGCCGAGGAACTTAAAACTTACTACCCTCTCCACTACTGTTCCATCGATGTGGATAGGGGGGTGTTCCCTCTGCTGTTTCCTGAAGTCCACAATCATCTCCTTAGTTTTGTTGACGTTGAGTGTGAGGTTATTTTCCTGACACCACACTCCGAGGGCCCTCACCTCCTCCCCGTAGGCCGTCTCGTCGTTGTTGGTAATCAAGCCTACCACTGTTGTGTCGTCCGCAAACTTGATGATTGAGTTGGAGGAGTGCGTGGCCACGCAGTCGTGGGTGAACAGGGAGTACAGGAGAGGGCTCAGAACGCACCCTTGTGGGGCCCCAGTGTTGAGGATCAGCGGGGTGGAGATGTTGTTGCCTACCCTCACCACCTGGGGGCGGCCCGTCAGGAAGTCCAGGAAGTCCAGTACCCAGTTGCACTATAAGTCCAGTACCCAGTTGCACTATAAGTCCAGTACCCAGTTGCACTATAAACTGTTATTTAGACTGTCAACACTACAACTATAAACTGGTCTTTAGACTGTGAACACTACAACTATAAACTAGTCTTTAGACTGAATCCTACAACTATAAACTGGTCTTTAGACTGCGACTCCTACAACTATAAACTAGTCTTTAGACTGTCAACACTACAACTATAAACTAGTCTTTAGACTGTCAACACTACAACTATAAACCGGTCTTTAGACTGTGACTCCTACAACTATAAACTAGTCTTTAGACTGTCAACACTACAACTATAAACTAGTCTTTAGACTGTGAACACTACAACTATAAACCGGTCTTTAGACTGTGAACACTACAACTATAAACCAGTCTTTAGACTGTGACTCCTACAACTATAAACTAGTCTTTAGACTGTCAACACTACAACTATAAACTGGTTTTTAGACTGCGACTCCTACAACTATAAACTAGTCTTTAGACTGTCAACACTACAACTATAAACTGGTCTTTAGACTGAATCCTACAACTATAAACTGGTCTTTAGACTGTGAACACTACAACTATAAACTAGTCTTTAGACTGTCAACACTACAACTATAAACCGGTCGTTAGACTGCGACTCCTACAACTATAAACTAGTCTTTAGACTGTGACTCCTACAACTACAAACTAGTCTTTAGACTGTGACTCCTACAACTATAAACTAGTCTTTAGACTGTCAACACTACAACTATAAACTAGTCTTTAGACTGTCAACACTACAACTATAAACTAGTCTTTAGACTGTCAACACTACAACTATAAACTAGTCTTTAGACTGTCAACACTACAACTATAAACTAGTCTTTAGACTGTCAACACTACAACTATAAACCGGTCGAACAGACAGAAAAAAGGATCAGTCATGAACTATAATCTGAAAATACACTATCCAAAAATAGCATCACAACATCACCTGCTATTTCGGATAAGGTTTCATCTCCTTGCGGTCTGTTCCTCCAGGATTCTGCGATCGTAAATGTTTGTTTTTTTCCTTCCCCCAAATCAACAATTCCCCGCATATTACGCAAGAGTTTACAAATCTAATCAATTACTGTATAAAACAGTCACATCGTCACAATCGTGTCGCATAAAACTGACCCATCACCGCACGACAAAAAAAGAGGGCTCGCAATTTCAACCAATCACTGCACAATTTACCGCATAATATGGTTGAATCAAGTCAAGAAACGTTTCCCCTCGTCAGCGCAATTGTGATAAATTGAACAAAATCATTGCATACTGCCATGCAAAATAGCAGAATTTCCGCAGCAAAATCAAGCATTTTATTTTGTCCGCAAATATCACACACAACAACAAAAAAAAATCCACGAAAATCCTGGCAGGACTGGTCTTTCCTATAGCTGAAGATCTGATAAGTTAGGTAGGCGTAGAGAGGTAGAGTATTGTGTTGATTAAATATTACCAGGAGAGAAGAAAAAGAACACTAGAATATAGATGTGTTTTAATGAGATCAAATCACATTTTATAGACCAACAGTAAAATAACATGGTTATATGTGTGTGTGTGTGTGTGTTGGGGTGTCATTGTAAGTATGTGTGTGTGTGTGTGTGTGTTGGGGTGTCATTGTAAGTATGTGTGTGTGTGTGTGTGTGTGTTGGGGTGTCATTGTAAGTATGTGTGTGTGTGTGTTGGGGTGTCATTGTAAGTATGTGTGTGTGTGTGTGTTGGGGTGTCATTGTAAGTATGTGTGTGTGTGTGTGTGTGTGTTGGGGTGTCATTGTAAGTATGTGTGTGTGTGTGTGTGTGTTGGGGTGTCATTGTAAGTATGTGTGTGTGTGTGTGTGTTGGGGTGTCATTGTAAGTATGTGTGTGTGCGTTGGGGTGTCATTGTAAGTATGTGTGTGTGTGTGTGTGTGTGTGTGTGTGGGGTGTCATTGTGTGTGTGTGTGTGTTGGGGTGTCATTGTAAGTATGTGTGTGTGTGTGTGTTGGGGTGTCATTGTAAGTATGTGTGTGTGTGTGTGTTGGGGTGTCATTGTAAGTATGTGTGTGTGTGTGTGTGTGTGTGTGTGTGTGTGTGTTGGGGCGTCATTGTAAGTATGTGTGCCAAGAGTCCGTGCTAGTTAGTTTTTAGTTTTTTTACAGGGTCTATGTAGGTAGTCTGGGTAGCCATTTATCAGTCCTGTTTATCAGTCTTATGACTGATGGCCCATTCCTTTCCCTCAGGTGGAACCGTTCTGTTGTCGACTGGTGGCCCATTCCCTTTCCTCAGGTGGAACCGTTCTGTTGTCGTCGACTGGTGGTCTATTCCTTTCCCTCAGGTGGAACCGTTCTGTTGTCGTCGACTGGTGGCCCATTCCCTTTCCTCAGGTGGAACCGTTCTGTTGTCGTCGACTGGTGGCCCATTCCTTTCCCTCAGGTGGAACCGTTCTGTTGTCGTCGACTGGTGGTCTATTCCTTTTCCTCAGGTGGAACCGTTCTGTTGTCGTCGACTGGTGGATCTATTCCTTTTCCTCAGGTGGAAACCGTTCTGTTGTCGACTGGTGGGTCTATTCCTTTTCCTGAGGTGGAACCGTTCTGTTGTCGTCAACTGGTGGGTCCATTCCTTTCCCTCAGGTGGGAACCGTTCTGTTGTCGACTGGTGGCCCATTCCCTTTCCTCAGGTGGAACCGTTCTGTTGTCGTCGACTGGTGGCCCATTCCCTTTCCTCAGGTGGAACCGTTCTGTTGTCGTCGACTGGTGGCCCATTCCCTTTCCTCAGGTGGAACCGTTCTGTTGTCGTCGACTGGTCTATTCCTTTTCCTCAGGTGGGACCGTTCTGTTGTTGTCGACTGGTGGATCTATTTCTTTTCCTCAGGTGGGACCATTCTGTTGTCATCGACTGGTGGGTCTATTTCTTTTCCTCAGGTGGGACCGTTCTGTTGTTGTCGACTGGTGGATCTATTTCTTTTCCTCAGGTGGGACCGTTCTGTTGTCATCGACTGGTGGATCTATTTCTTTTCCTCAGGTGGGACCGTTCTGTTGTCATCGACTGGTGGGTCCATATTTTTCATCCGATTGAAATGTGCATTACGTGGGCGAATCATTGAAGCTCATGTTTGTCAGTTTGGTCAATGGTCAACTAATTTCAACATTTACCTAACTAGTTTAGCTGTATCACATCCGACCGTGAATGGGAGTCCCATAGGGCGGTGCACAATTGACCCAGCATCGTCCGGGTTTGGCCGATCATTGTTAAGAAGAAATTTTTCTTAACTGACTTGCCAAGTTAATAAAGTTGAATAAAATAAATTAAGCTACAGACATTTGTTAGCCTCGTTCCTCCATCTCCCTCTTTTACCAGAAGCCTAAAAACCTCATCTTGGCATCGAACCTTCCTTGCAGATCCAGCACTTGACTAGTATGATAGGTGACTTCAATTAAAAGTTCCTAAAAACCATGATAGGCGACTTCAATTAAAAGTTCCTAAAATCCGTCGGAAAACTAGTCGAGGCGTCGCTGATCCGACAGAACAACACGTTAAGAAGGTCAAAGGTCTTCACTCGCCAAGCTTTTCACTTGGGACACGTCCTGGAGGAGGGGGTCAGGGTTCAACTCCGCCCCCTGGACCACACATCACCGTGACGACGTTATTTAAGGGTCCGTAATAAACCATTTACATAGTATTTATAAAAGTATGTTTGTTCGCCATGTATTAACCATTAACATCATTAGTGTTTTGAGTTGACCAGTGTAATTTCTCACCAAGAAGACGAGCACATTGGTAGACATTCTACCCGAGTAACAGAATAAGGACACAACACAAGGCTGTTTAAGGAAAATATAAACTACAGACCCTTAATATAAACTACAGACCCTTAATATAAACTACAGACCCTTAATATAAACTACAGACCCCTTAATATAAACTACAGACCCTTAATATAAACTACAGACCCTTAATATAAACTACAGACCCTTAATATAAACTACAGACCCTTAATATAAACTACAGACCCTTAATATAAACTACAGACCCTTAATATAAACTACAGACCCTTAATATAAACTACAGACCCTTAATATAAACTACAGACCCTTAATATAAACTACAGACCCTTAATATAAACTACAGACCCTTAATATAAACTACAGACCCCTAATATAAACTACAGACCCTTAATATAAACTACAGACCCTTAATATAAACTACAGACCCTTAATATAAACTACAGACCCTTAATATAAACTACAGACCCTTAATATAAACTACAGACCCTTAATATAAACTACAGACCCTTAATATAAACTACAGACCCCTAATATAAACTACAGACCCTTAATATAAACTACAGACCCTTAATATAAACTACAGACCCTTAATATAAACTACAGACCCTTAATATAAACTACAGACAGACCCTAATATAAACTACAGACCTTTAATATAGACCTTTAATATAAACTACAGACCCTACAGACCCTTAATATAAACTACAGACCCTTAATATAAACTACAGACCCTAATATAACTACAGACCCTAATATAAACTACAGACCCTTAATATAAACTACAGACCCTTAATATAAACTACAGACCCTAATATAAACTACAGACCCTTAATATAAACTACAGACCCTTAATATAAACTACAGACCCTAAACTACAGAATATAAACTACAGACCCTTAATATAAACTACAGACCCTTAATATAAACTACAGACCCTTAATATAAACTACAGACCCTTAATATAAGACCCTTAATATAAACAGACCCTTAGTATAAACTACAGACCCTTAATATAAACTACAGACCCTTAATATAAACTACAGACCCTTAATATAAACTACAGACCCTTAATATAAACTACAGACCCTAATATAAACTACAGACCCTTAATATAAACTACAGACCCTTAATATAAACTACAGACCCTTAATATAAACTACAGACCCTTAATATAAACTACAGACCCTTAATATAAACTACAGACCCTTAACTACAGACCCTTAATATAAACTACAGACCCTTAATATAAACTACAGACCCTTAATATAAACTACAGACCCTTAATATAAACTACAGACCCTTAATATAAACTACAGACCCTTAATATAAACTACAGACCCTTAATATAAACTACAGACCCTTAATATAAACTACAGACCCTTAATATAAACTACAGACCCTTAATATAAACTACAGACCCTTAATATAAACTACAGACCCTTAATATAAACTACAGACCCTTAATATAAACTACAGACCCCTAATATAAACTACAGACCCTTAATATAAACTACAGACCCTTAATATAAATATAAACTACAGACCCTTAATATAAACTAATATAAACTACAGACCCTTAATATAAACTACAGACCCTTAATATAAACTACAGACCCTTAATATAAACTACAGACCCTTAATATAAACTACAGACCCTTAATATAAACTACAGACCCTTAATATAAACTACAGACCCTTAATATAAACTACAGACCCTTAATATAAACTACAGACCCTTAATATAATATAAACTACAGACCCTTAATATAAACTACAGACCCTTAATATAAACTACAGACCCTTAATATAAACTACAGACCCTTAATATAACTACAGACCCTTAATATAAACTACAGAAACTACAGACCCTTAATATAAACTACAGACCCTTAATATAAACTACAGACCCTTAATATAAACTACAGACCCTTAATACAGACCCTTAATATAAACTACAGACCCTTAATATAAACTACAGACCCTTAATATAAACTACAGACCCTTATATATAAACTACAGACCCTTAATATAAACTACAGACCCTTAATATAAACTACAGACCCTTAATATAAACTACAGACCCTTAATATAAACTACAGACCCTTAATATAAACTACAGACCCTTAATATAAACTACAGACCCTTAATATAAACTACAGACCCTTAATATAAATAAACTACAGACCCTTAATATAAACTACAGACCCTTAATATAAACTACAGACCCTTAATATAAACTACAGACCCTTAATATAAACTACAGACCCTTAATATAAACTACAGACCCTTAATATAAACTACAGACCCTTAATATAAACTACAGACCTTAATATAAACTACAGACCCTTAATATAAACTACAGACCCTTAATATAAACTACAGACCCTTAATATAAACTACAGACCCTTAATATAAACTACAGACCCTTAATATAAACTACAGACCCTTAATATAAACTACAGACCCTTAATATAAACTACAGACCCTTAATATAAACTACAGACCCTTAATATAAACTACAGACCCTTAATATAAACTACAGACCCTTATAAACTACAGACCCTTAATATAAACTACCCTTAATATAAACTACAGACCCTTAATATAAACTACAGACCCTTAATATAAACTACAGACCCTTAATATAAACTACAGAATATAAACTACAGACCCTAATATAAACTACAGACCCTTAATATAAACTACAGACCCTTAATATAAACTTAATATAAACTACAGACCCTTAATATAAACTACAGACCCTTAATATAAACTACAGACCCTTAACTAAACTACAGACCCTTAATATAAACTACAGACCCTTAATATAACTACAGATAAATAAACTACAGACCCTTAATATAAACTACAGACCCTTAATATAAACTACAGACCCTTAATATAAACTACAGACCCTTAATATAAACTACAGACCCTTAATATAAACTACAGACCCTTAATTAACTACAGACCCTTAATATAAACTACAGACCCTTAATATAAACTACAGACCCTTAATATAAACTACAGACCCTTAATATAAACTACAGACCCTTAATATAAACTACAGACCCCTAATATAAACTACAGACCTTAATATAACTACAGACCCTTAATATAAACTACAGACCCTTAATATAAACTACAGACCCTTAATATAAACTACAGACCCCTAATATAAACTACAGACCCTTAATATAAACTACAGACCCTTAATATAAACTACAGACCCTTAATATAAACTACAGACCCTTAATATAAACTACAGACCCTTAATATAAACTACAGACCCTTAATACTACAACTACAGACCCTTAATATAAACTACAGACCCTTAATATAAACTACAGACCCTTAATATAAACTACAGACCCTTAATATAAACTACAGACCCTTAATATAAACTACAGACCCTTAATATAAACTACAGACCCTTAATATAAACTACAGACCCTTAATATAAACTACAGACCCTTAATATAAACTACAGACCCTTAATATAAACTACAGACCCTTAATATAAACTACAGACCCTTAATATAAACTACAGACCCCTTAATATAAACTACAGACCCTTAATATAAACTACAGACCCTTAATATAAACTACAGACCCTTACCCTTATAAACTACAGACCCCTAATATAAACTACAGACCCTTAATATAAACTACAGACCCTTAATATAAACTACAGACCCTTAATATAAACTACAGACCCTTAATATAAACTACAGACCCTTAATATAAACTACAGACCCTTAATATAAACTACAGACCCTTAATATAAACTACAGACCCTTAATATAAACTACAGACCCTTAATATAAAAACTACAGACCCTTAATATAAACTACAGACCCTTAATATAAACTACAGACCCTTAATATAAACTACAGACCCTTAATATAAACTACAGACCCTTAACTACAGACCCTTAATATAAACTACAGACCCTTAATATAAACTACAGACCCTTAATATAAACTACAGACCCTTAATATAAACTACAGACCCTTAATATAAACTACAGACCCTAATATAAACTACAGACCCTTAATATAAACTACAGACCCTAATATAAACTACAGACCCTTAATATAAACTACAGACCCTTAATATAAACTACAGACCCTTAATATAAACTACAGACCCTTAATATAAACTACAGACCCTTAATATAAACTACAGACCCTAATATAAACTACAGACCCTTAATATAAACTACAGACCCTTATATATAAACTACAGACCCTTAATATAAACTACAGACCTTTAATATAAACTACAGACCCTTAATATAAACTACAGACCCTTAATATAAACTACAGACCCTTAATATAAACTACAGACCCTTAATATAAACTACAGACCCTTAACTACAGACCCTTAATATAAACTACAGACCCTTAATATAAACTACAGACCCTTAATATAAACTACAGACCCTTAATATAAACTACAGACCCTAATATAAACTACAGACCCTTAATATAAACTACAGACCCTTTAACTACAGACCCTTAATATAAACTACAGACCCTTAATATAAACTACAGACCCTTAATATAAACTACAGACCCTTAATATAAACTACAGACCCTTAATATAAACTACAGACCCTTAATATAAACTACAGACCCTAATATAAACTACAGACCCTTAATTAATATAAACTACAGACCCTAATATAAACTACAGACCCTTAATATAAACTAAACAGACCCTTAATATAAACTACAGACCCTTAATATAAACTACAGACCCTTAATATAAACTACAGACCCTTAATATAAACTACAGACCCTTAATATAAACTACAGACCCTTAATATAAACTACAGACCCTTAATATAAACTACAGACCCTTAATATAAACTACAGACCCTTAATATAAACTACAGACCCTTAATATAAACTACAGACCCTTAATATAAACTACAGACCCTTAATATAAACTACAGACTTAATTAATATAAACTACAGACCCTTAATATAAACTACAGACCCTTAATATAAACTACAGACCCTTAATATAAACTACAGACCCTTAATATAAACTACAGACCCTTAATATAAACTACAGACCCTTAATATAAACTACAGACCCTTAATATAAACTACAGACCCTTAATATAAACTACAGACCCTTAATATAAACTACAGACCCTTAATATAAACTACAGACCCTTAATATAAACTACACAGACCCTTAATATAAACTACAGACCCTTAATATAAACTACAGACCCTTAATATAAACTACAGACCCCTAATATAAACTACAGACCCTTAATATAAACTACAGACCCTTAATATAAACTACAGACCCTTAATATAAACTACAGACCCTTAATATAAACTACAGACCCTTAATATAAACTACAGACCCTTAATATAAACTACAGACCCTTAATATAAACTACAGACCCTTAATATAAACTACAGACCCTTAATATAAACTACAGACCCTTAATATAAACTACAGACCCTAACCCTAAACAGACCCTTAATATAAACTACAGACCCTTAATTAATATAAACTACAGACCCTTAATTAATATAAACTACAGACCCTTAATATAAACTACAGACCCTTAATATAAACTACAGACCCTTATATAAACTACAGACCCTACAGACCCTTAATATAAACTACAGACCCTAATATAAACTACAGACCCTTAATATAAACTACAGACCCTTAATATAAACTACAGACCCTTAATATAAACTACAGACCCTTAATATAAACTACAGACCCTTAATATAAACTACAGACCCTTAATATAAACTACAGACCCTTAATATAAACTACAGACCCTTAATATAAACTACAGACCCTTAATATAAACTACAGAATATAAACTACAGACCCTTAATATAAACTACAGACCCTTAATATAAACTACAGACCCTTAATATAAACTACAGACCCTTAATATAAACTACAGACCCTTAATATAAACTACAGACCCTTAATATAAACTACAGACCCTTAATATAAACTACAGACCCTTAATATAAACTACAGACCCTTAATATAAACTACAGACCCTTAATATAAACTACAGACCCTTAATATAAACTACAGACCCTTAATATAAACTACAGACCCTTAATATAAAGACCCTACAGACCCTTAATATAAACTACAGACCCTTAATATAAACTACAGATAATATAAACTACAGACCCTTAATATAAACTACAGACCCCTAATATAAACTACAGACCCTTAATATAAACTACAGACCCTTAATATAAACTACAGACCCTTAATATAAACTACAGACCCTTAATATAAACTACAGACCCTTAATATAAACTACAGACCCTTAATATAAACTACAGACCCTTAATATAAACTACAGACCCTTAATATAAACTACAGACCTTAATATAAACTACAGACCCTTAATATAAACTACAGACCCTAATATAAACTACAGACCCTTAACTACAGACCCTTAATATAAACTACAGACCCTTAATATAAACTACAGACCCTTAATATAAACTACAGACCCCTAATATAAACTACAGACCCTTAATATAAACTACAGACCCTTAATATAAACTACAGACCCTTAATATAACTACTAATATAAACTACAGACCCTTAATATAAACTACAGACCCTTAAACTACAGACCCTTAATATAAACTAAACTAAACAGACCCTTAATATAAACTACAGACCCTTAATATAAACTACAGACCCTTAATATAAACTACAGACCCTTAATATAAACTACAGACCCTTAATATAAACTACAGACCCTTAATATAAACTACAGACCCTTAATATAAACTACAGACCCTTAATATAAACTACAGACCCTTAATATAAACTACAGACCCTTAATATAAACTACAGACCCTTAATATAAACTACAGACCCTTAATATAAACTACAGACCCTTAATATAAACTACAGACCCTTAATATAAACTACAGACCCTTAATATAAACTACAGACCTTAATATAAATAGACCCTTAACTACAGACCCTTAATATAAACTACAGACCCTTAATATAAACTACAGACCCTTAATATAAACTACAGACCCTTAATATAAACTACAGACCCTTAATATAAACTACAGACCCTTAATATAAACTACAGACCCTTAATATAAACTACAGACCCTTAATATAAACTACAGACCCTAATATAAACTAATATAAACTACAGACCCTTAATATAAACTACAGACCCTTAATATAAACTACAGACCCTTAATATAAACTACAGACCCTTAATATAAACTACAGACCCTTAATATAAACTACAGACCCTTAATATAACTACAGACCCTTAATATAAACTACAGACCCTTATATATACAGAAACTACAGACCCTTAATATAAACTACAGACCCTTAATATAAACTACAGACCCTTAATATAAACTACAGACCCTTAATATAAACTACAGACCCTTAATATAAACTACAGACCCTTAATATAAACTACAGACCCTTAATATAAACTACAGACCCTTAATATAAACTACAGACCCTTAATATAAACTACAGACCCTTAATATAAACTACAGACCCCTAATATAAACTACAGACCCTTAACTACAGACCCTTAATATAAACTACAGACCCTTAATATAAACTACAGACCCCTAATATAAACTACAGACCCTTAATATAAACTACAGACCCTTAATATAAACTACAGACCCTTAATATAAACTACAGACCCTTAATATAAACTACAGACCCTTAATATAAACTACAGACCCTTAATATAAACTACAGACCCTTAATATAAACTACAGACCCTTAATATAAACTACAGACCCTTAATATAAACTACAGACCCTTAATATAAACTACAGACCCTTAATATAAAAAGACCCTAAACTACAGACCCTTAATATAAACTACAGACCCTTAATATAAACTACAGACCCTTAATATAAACTAAACTACAGACCCTTAATATAAACTACAGACCCTTAATATAAACTACAGACCCTTAATATAAACTACAGACCCTTAATATAAACTACAGACCCTTAATATAAACTACAGACCCTTAATATAAACTACAGACCCTTAATATAAACTACAGACCCTTAATATAAACTACAGACCCTTAATATAAACTACAGACCCTTAATATAAACTACAGACCTTAATATAAACTACAGACCCTTAATATAAACTACAGACCCTAATATAAACTACAATATAAACTACAGACCCTTAATATAAACTACAGACCCTTAATATAAACTACAGACCCTTAATATAAACTACAGACCCTTAATATAAACTACAGACCCTTAATATAAACTACAGACCCTTAATATAAACTACAGACCCTTAATATAAACTACAGACCCTTAATATAAACTACAGACCCTTAATATAAACTACAGACCCTAAACTAATATAAACTACAGACCCTTAATATAAACTACAGACCCTTAATATAAACTACAGACCCTTAATATAAACTACAGACCCTAATATAAACTACAGACCCTTAATAAACTACAGACCCTTAATATAAACTACAGACCCTTAATATAAACTACAGACCCTTAATATAAACTACAGACCCTTAATATAAACTACAGACCCTTAATATAAACTACAGACCCTTAATATAAACTACAGACCCTTAATATAAACTACAGACCCTTAATATAAACTACAGACCCCTAATATAAACTACAGACCCTTAATATAAACTACAGACCCTAATATAAACTACAGACCCTTAATATAAACTACAGACCCTTAATATAAACTACAGACCCTTAATATAAACTACAGACCCTTAATATAAACTACAGATAAACTACAGACCCTTAATATAAACTACAGACCCTTAATATAAACTACAGACCCTTAATATAAACTACAGACCCTTAATATAAACTACAGACCCTTAATATAAACTACAGACCCTTAATATAAACTACAGACCCTTAATATAAACTACAGACCCTTAATATAAACTACAGACCCTTAATATAAACTACAGACCCTTAATATAAACTACAGACCCTTAATATAAACTACAGACCCTTAATATAAACTACAGACCCTTAATATAAACTACAGACAGACCCTTAATATAAACTACAGACCCTTAATATAAACTACAGACCCTTAATATAAACTACAGACCCTTAATATAAACTACAGACCCTTAATATAAACTACAGACCCTTAATATAAACTACAGACCCTTAATATAAACTACAGACCCTAATATAAACTACAGACCCTTAATATATACAGAAACTACAGACCTTAATATAAACTACAGACCCCTTAATATAAACTACAGACCCTTAATATAACTACAGACCCCTAATATAAACTACAGACCCTTAATATAAACTACAGACCCTTAATATAAACTACAGACCCTTAATATAAACTACAGACCCTTAATATAAACTACAGACCCTTAATATAAACTACAGACCCTTAATATAAACTACAGACCCTTAATATAAACTACAGACCCTTAATATAAACTACAGACCCTTAATATAAACTACAGACCCTTAATATAAACTACAGACCCTTAATATAAACTACAGACCCTTATATATAAACTACAGACCCTTAATATAAACTACAGACCCTAATATAAACTACAGACCCTTAATATAAACTACAGACCCTTAATATAAACTACAGACCCTTAATATAAACTACAGACCCTTAATATAAACTACAGACCCTTAATATAAACTACAGACCCTTAATATAAACTACAGACCCTTAATATAAACTACAGACCCTTAATATAAACTACAGACCCTTAATATAAACTACAGACCCTTAATATAAACTACAGACCCTTAATATAAACTACAGACCCTTAATATAAACTACAGACCCTTAATATAAACTACAGACCCTTAATATAAACTACAGACCCTTAATATAAACTACAGACCCTTAATATAAACTACAGACCCTTAATATAAACTACAGACCCTTAACTACAGACCCTTAATATAAACTACAGACCCTTAACTACAGACCCTTAATATAAACTACAGACCCTTAATATAAACTACAGACCCTTAACTACAGACCCTTAATATAAACTACAGACCCTTAATATAAACTACAGACCCTTAATATAAACTACAGACCCTTAATATAAACTACAGACCCTTATATAAACTACAGACCCTTAACTACAGACCCTTAATATAAACTACAGACCCTTAATATAAACTACAGACCCTTAATATAAACTACAGACCCTTAATATAAACTACAGACCCTTAATATAAACTACAGACCCCTAATATAAACTACAGACCCTTAATATAAACTACAGACCCTTAATATAAACTACAGACCCTTAATATAAACTACAGGACATAATATAAACTACAGACCCTATAACTACAGACCCTTAATATAAACTACAGACCCTTAATATAAACTACAGACCCTTAATATAAACTACAGACCCT